>NW_008705459.1:2736552-2798684 GCF_000326865.2 Helobdella robusta | reverse complement strand
TAGTGGAAAAAGAATGCATGTTTATTTTCCAGTAGCCTTTGTTAGCTTCTGTTTTTACTTTTCTTTCTAAGGTAAATGTTTATGTTACAGTCCACGTTTACCTCTCCCGTGTTTACTCGTTAGAAAAAAAAATTTTGAAAATATTTTTACTTCAGCATAGTTTTGTTTAGCTAGATTTTGTGAACGATTGTTTTGTGTTTATGTTTTTGTTTGTTGGATTGTTTTTGTCCTCCTACGATGAAGTTTGCTTCTGTTACCTTTATGTAGATTTTTTTATGTTTGAGTTTCAAATGATTTTGTTTATATTTGTTTATGCGTGTGTTGTGCGAGTTTTGTGCGCGTGTGTTTCGCGTCAGCTACCGAAAGTTTTTGTTGTATTTTGCACGTATATGAAATAAGATCTGCCAATGTTTACCTAAACACAAACCACAATCACACACACACACACTCACACACTCACACACACTTACAAACACACATACACACACACTCACACACATTTACACACACACACACACACAAGCACACACGACACTGGAGGGGCAAGCAGCAGGACTCTCGACTTTCTTCACCGATTGTGTTTCTATGGCTTTCAACTCTTACTTCTGCGTGCCATATTTTCTCCTATATTTTTTATGCTTGGTGGTACTTTTTTATGAATGTTTTGTTTGTGTGTTTACTTGTTTGTGTATGTGTTTAGTCATGCATATTTTTGTATTTTTGTGAATATGCATGGGTTTTTTTCAATACAGTCTGATTGGATATACCTGTACGTGTAAACAAATTTGTATGTGCACGCACGTGCGAATGTGTATATGTAAAGTAAATGTAAATGTATGTGTGTGTACACATGTGTGTGCATAAATGTAGATGTGAGAATATTCATGTATGTGTGTTTAATTTGTATATATGTGTATGCGTGTGTGTGTACGTGTATTGTGCGTGTGTGTGTGTGCGCGCGCGCGTGTATGTATGTGTACGTGTGTTTGCATATCCGGAGGCTTTTGTTTCCGTATAATTAATTTAAATTGTTTCCTCAATGCACTGTTTGTCGATGTAATACGATGATAAGCGGAATGGGATGATGACGACGACGACGACGTTGTTGATGATGATGATGATGATAGTGAGTGATGATAGTCTATTCATTTTATTTTCTAGTCTATTCAGATAAAGTCCATTCATTCAGATCATTTTCTAAAAAAAATATTAACACTATAACTACAACATTGATGATGATGATGTTGACTACGACGATGATGATGATGATGATTATGATGATAAAGACGACGACAACATTTATGATTATAACTGGCAATGATAATAGTATCGGTAATAATAGCAATGACGATGATAACGTGTATTATTAGAGAATGACAAGATGATGATGACGAAGAATATGATGATAATGTAACTAAAAAGAAGAACAAGATAGACGATGATGACATGATGTAGTATGATGAATTGCACGCTGATGACCTGATAACGTTTACGAGAACTGCTGCAACTACAAAGACAATACTAATTTATTAACGTTAAGATGATGACGATGATAAAGCCAATGATGATATAGGCGAATGAAAAGAGTAACCAACAATGATACACTGATCTCTTTTGTTGAAGATGATATATCTATATTTGTCAGAATATAAATGTGAGAATGTGATGATAATAAATAAATAATGAAGATGATACGATATCATATTTACAACAATTATTATCTTATTATCAATGATAGTGATGATATGATTACGATGATGATGATAATTTAATGTAAAATTACAAAGGTAATGATTAGGCATTAGTGATGATAATATAATGAAAATGATGAAGATGCTATGAAGCAAATGACGATGGTGATATGAGGAAAAAGATGATGATAATATAATGAAAATTACAAACATGATGCTAATGACAATGATGATGGGGACGTGGTGAAATTGATAAAAATGATGATAGGACGGCAATAAAGGGGATGACATGATGACAAAACGAGGTAAACTTTAGACTATCACGTCCGTCTAGCCAGGGTAATTTCTTGTAGAGTTAAGTTTAAGCTCGAGTCCTAAAAGGGTTTAAGTGTTGTTGATGTTGCTGTTGTTGTTGTTGTTGTTAATGCTGTTGTTGTGTGTGTTTTGTCATTGTTATTAGTGTTGTTGTTTATTGGGTTCATGTTTGTAATAATGTTGAAATTGTTACAAAATTTTTGCTGTACTGTGGCTGCTGTTTCAGACCACTGTTTTGATGTAGGTACGGATGATAAGCATGATTTCTTTTCGTTATTTAAATTTTATTGACAAACATCAGTAAAAATACTGCTAAAACTAGGAGAGAGAGAGAGAGAGAGAGAGAAAGAGAGTAATATTCAAATGTCTTTTTGCCAAAAAATATTAATACCACTACCACAAAAACATAACGTCTACAATAATGTAAAAGATCAAAAACAACAACACAACTAACAATAACAACATTAATAATAACTTTAATAACATCAACAACAATAATAACATCATTAATAATAATAATAACAACATCAGTTATAATTCAACTGCACTCAGTCTTGCAACAAATATGTAACGTTAATAACAATCGCATTAATAACTATAATGCTAAACACATTCCTAACACGTTCTGAAAGCATCATTCAAATAAATTGTTTAACGTCGAGCGCTAGATAAATTATAAACAAAAATTTTATGGTCTTTGTTATTGATATTTATTAGTCTTTGCTTCGCATTCAGCACGATAAAATATCGTTATATGGGAAAATATAACTACGTGTATACATAATTTTTCACAAAATGTTTGCTTACTATGTGTGTGTGTGTGTTTATGTGTATGTGTGTGCGTGTTTATGTGTATGTGTGTGCGTGTGCGTGTTTACCTATTAAACTTAACTATGAAAAAAGATGCCTCGAAACGCACAGGATACATTCTGTTTTGTGTCTTGCTTTTGTTCATCTATTATAACAATATAACCATATAAGGAGGTGCTGGTAGTTCGTAATACGATTCAGTCTGTGAACATATAACAAAGTTAACATAAATCAACTCAAATTAACGTAGATAACCACAAAAAATGAACTGTGTACGTGTGTAAAAATTCAAGTGATTTAAACGATAGTCCGCCGATTACCAAAAAAAACAAAACAAATAAAAATTGTTGTTGGCTTGTGGATTGAGTACCGGATTTGTAGTCTTCAAAACTACGTGCTACATATTCACACGTACACACCTAAATATTAATACTCACACACATTCACACACACACAAACATTAATACACACACACACACACACACACAAACGTCATTTGACGATATGGCACTAAAATGTAATGTAGATGTATATAAATGGCATAAACATGCATTTACGTACATTAACAGTAATAATTTTATGTGGATGTTTGTATGTGTGTGTATGTATGTGTGTGTTTGTGTATGTGTATGTGTGTCTGTGTCTGTGTGTGTGTTGGTTTTCTTGGTTTTAGATACGCAAGTTCTTTTCATGTAAATTTATAAGTCCAACTGTTGATAAGAATAATGATGATATAACGACCTAAATAACAACAATAACAACAATAATGTTTAATTATTAATGGGAAACATAGTAATAAAAAAAAATTACACAATAATAATAACAACAATAATAATAAAAACACTAACAAGCATTAACCGTTACACACAATAAAATGGACATAAGAGGAGCAATAAAAATCATATAAATTAATAAATAAATAAACTATAAATTATACACGGTCATAACGATTAATAATAATAATAATAATATTAATAATAATTAAATAATAATAATAATAAATAATGATGGTAAAATGGTTTTAGCAGCGAGATAGTGTAATGGTAGGCTACCAGGTACTCCTACTGCGTGACTGGTTTCAAATGCAAACAGATCCCCATCCTTAACTTACGAAGAAAGTTTGCTGAAAAATTATAGTTTGAAATTAAGAATAATAATTAGTAATAATATTAATGACAACAACAACAAAATTAACACTAACAACCCAAACAACAACAAAATACACATCATATGCAGCATCTACAACAACTAACACGGAATCGTAAATAACAAAAACATCAACAGAACTATTAACAACAACAACAACTACTACAACAAAACTATCAGAAACAGCCCAAAAAACAATAACACAACATAACATCAACAACATCATTTAACATCAACAAACAACAACAAAAACAACGACTCAACCTGACAGATGATTCAAATTTTCATTAAGAGAATGCATTTAAATAATGCGTAACATACATACATTCACATTCACACACGCAACAAACACATACACTCACACGCTCTCACACACGCACACACACACATAGATATATAAATAAATTACCCACCTGTATACACTAAACAAAGAAAGATAAATTTGTTTAACTTGGTTTAACTCTACAATCCTGTTGTTGATTGACAGGTTGAAATTGCATAAACTGCTTTAGGCTGTTTATAGTTTGATTGATCGATTGATCGATTTAGTAAACAAATAAGTAAGTGTATGAGTGGATGAAAAAGATAAAAAATATAAATAAAATAATAATGGTTGTAGTTGTTTGGTTGGACGGTTGTATGAATTTTGCGATGGATGAATGGATGGTTGGATAGTTGAATGGATATGTGTATGGATGAATAAATGGATGAATAGACGGATGGATAGAAAGATAGATAAAAAGGTTTGTAAATTAATGTGGAAGAATTACACACGAGTGTGACGCGATTAATCTTAATTAATTTTTTCAACTTTTAATGAAGTTTTAAAGTTTATGCAAAATATTTTGACATGGGATATTCTACAGAGCACGCCAATAAAGTTTCTCAACATTTATTATTGCAATGCAAATTAATTTTATTACGCACACACACACACGCACACAAACACACGCACACACACGCAAATTTATGAACCATACAAAATGCTTGACGAAATGACAATTGAATACAAAAAAACTGATAAATAGCAAGATAGAGGTTAATAAATGTATAGACAGATGGACAGGTCAGTGTATAAATACAAAGAGGCATTTTATGTATAAATAGATGGATGGATACGTGGATAAAAATGAATGGGTGGATGGATGGTTGAAGAGAAAGAATCAATTGATACACTTGTACCTTTCTTTCAACTGTTCAATAAAACACATGTACATGAACGACAACATCCACTGCTATTAAGAGAACACCACACCATTAATAATAGTAGTAGTAGTTGTTGTTGTAGTAGTATTAGTAGTAGTAGTAGTATTAGTATTATTAGTAATAGTATTATTATTATTATTATTATTATTATTATTATTATTATTATTATTAGTAGTAGTAGTAGTAGTAGTAGTAGTAGTAGTAGTAGTAGTAGTAGTAGTAGTAGAAGTAGTAGTAGTAGTAGAAGTAGTAGCAATAGAAGTAGTTATAGCAGTATTGAAGTAATAGTAACATCTGTTGTTGTTACTGTAATTGTAAAAATAAACAATGATTATGACGATGATGATAGTATGATGACGATGAAGACGACGACGACGACGATGATGATGAAAATGTGAAGAGAACGATGACGAAGACGATGACGATGATTATGATGTTACTAATAATACTACTACTCTGTGTGGTTATAGTATTACATATATGGCGGTCATTGAAGAAATTGCTAGAACTAGTACATTTAATTGAATTTATGATTTGTTGACGTTATGTGATAGCACCACAATTTAAAGTTTGGAGTGAAAAAGTAATGCGTATATCATCATATAGCCGTTCGTTTGTTCTTTGTTGTGAAATGTTGTTGTTAATGTTGTTGATAGTGTTGATGTTGTTGCTATTTCTGATGTTAATGTTGTTGTTGGTGATGTCGTTGATGTAATGTTGTTAATGATGACGTTGATGTAATGTTGTCAATGTTGTTGTTGTTATAGTTTGATGGTAGAAAAGTTTTTGTTAATTTTTAGTTAAACATTATTACCCAAATATTTCACATTATTACTTACTGCTTCATTTTTGTATCATTACGACTAATTCTTTATATTAATACCAGTGAATACAAATACATTGCTATTTATTTATATAAGTACCCATTTAGGTCACGCATCAATCAGTACCTCTCGCCTAGAAATTGTGCTAAAGTTATGTATTAATACCTGTAAATGTTATGTAACAGTACAACGGCCAATGTTACCTATAAACACAATCACTAATATTAATTATCATCATCACATCATCACCTTTATTGTCATCATACTATCATTTTCATCATATCATCTTTATCATTTTTTAACTTCCATAGAGGAGTTGAAAGATTTTGACGTTGTTGGCTGGTCTGGTGTTCGTAAACATCTGCCTGACGCATGTACTTTTTTTAATGGGAAACTCTTTCGAATTTTTAGAACTGCTTAATGTTATAGTTAGTTTTATTCCGTTGGTTATGTATGATGATGAAGATGATGATGAAAATGGATTTCATTAAATGCATTTGTCAATGTTATTGTTGTTTGTTAGAAAGTTCATTCATCCATTCAGTCATTCAATCGTGTATTAATGTATAAGTTTTTCATTAATCAGTTTTTTAACTCATTTATTTATCAAATTATTCCATTTTACATTTTTGGCTCAATCAATCAACCTTTTTTTTTATTTTTTAATTGTAAGCACTTACTTTCCCTCTCTTTCACTCTCTTCTCACTCACTCTCATTTATTCTGTACACACTCTTTCTCTCTCTCTCTCTCTCTCTCTCTCTCTCTCTCTCTCTCTTACTCACTCACTCACTCACTCACTCGCAAATGTAGATAACGTGTATCACATTTCCCAGCCGTCTTAGGTGCTTTTCAGCAAAAAATTTTCATTGCTTTCACGTGTTATATGTCGACGATGATGACGACGACGATGATGAAGATGACAACAAATATGAGATGACAGGTATTATGATGATACTGATGATAATAATGGTGATGATAAGACGATGATAACAATGAAACGGCACAAGAAACAACAGCAACGTATACATTCAAGTCAAGAAACAATCTTTCCTTAGTGCATTCCAATGTTAATTTTGATTTTATATGTTGAAATGTTGAATGACAGAGGAAAGTAAAGAAGGAGGGAAAGACATAGAAAAATAAAGATGAAGAGAGAGAGAGAGAGAGAATAAAGGTGTAAAAATAAAAGACAAAGAGAGAAAGAAAGAAAAAATGTCAAAGATAAAGATAAACAAATGAGAATAAGAAGTGGGAAAGAGGAAAATTAAGGATAGTGATAAAGAGAGAAAGAGAAAAAGAAAAAAGAAGAGATAACAAAAGATAGTGATAGAAAATAGATATGAGAGATACCAGAAAGAGAGAGAGAAAGAGAGAGAGAAAGAGCGAGTAAAAGCGTGAGAGAGGAAATGGAGATAACGAACGAATCAAAATTTTACACGATAAATCAATTATCAGTGCGTTACGAGCTTACACACACACACACACACACACACACTCAATATTTATATACCGAAATATATATATATATATATATATATATATATATATATATATATATATATATATATGATATATATTATCAAAATATATATATATATATGTTGGGGGTGTGGGGGTGTTTGTATCTATGTGTGTATTTCATATTAACTTACATACACTTATAAAGAGAACTCAACATTATAATGAATAGACACGAATGTGTTATTGAAAATTTATAATGTTATTTCTTTACAGTATATCATATTTTGCTAAAATATCAGGCATTAGTGTTTATAATCACGTATCTAACAACAACAACAGCAGCAGCAGCAACAACAGCAGCAACCAACAATACACACACACATACACACATTCACACATACAGACACTACGCACACACATACACACATTCACAGACACTACACACGCATGCACAAACACATACGCACAAGATTATAAACCAAGAAATTCATTTCATTGCCTTGCCACTTAACTGAGTTTTGCAAGACAACAATTTGGCTCGGAGACTCTATCATCTTTTTTGGCTGTATCCATGTTGATGTTTGCATGTTTGTGTTTGTTTGTACGTGCATGCAATTTGTTGTGTGCATGTTTGTCTGCATATCTGTTTGTACGCTTGTTTGTATGCATGTTAGTATCTGTATGTTTGTATGTATAGGAGAAAGATTCGTCTTTTTTAAGTATGTTTATACGGTTTTTGTATGCATAGTAATGCATGTTTGAGTTTGAATGCGTGTTTATATCTATTAATAAGTATTAATGTGTAAATATACCATTTTGTGTATATATACGTATGTGAGTGTGCGTATGTGTGTATGTATGTTTGTTTGTATGTATGTATGCATGTATGTTTATGTATGTATGTATGTATGTATGTATGTGTGTGTGTGTGTGTGTGTATGCACAATCATGAGTGCATAATTATATTTTTGTATGCACACAAACATTCCCCTTTTTATGATTGGATGTTCAAAGAGATTTCGTCTGGACGAAGAAATTTTATTACTCATATACAAACTACCATTTCACGTACGCAAACATTTGTACACACATACACACACACACACCACACACACACACACACACACACACACAAACACAGTGATGTTGCAATTTCCAATATATGTAAAGTTTCTGATGTCAACATGAGGCTTGAAACAGACATCATAACCATCATCGTCGTCATCATCATTATCATCATCGATACACAGAATACGCACGCGCCGACACGTTAATAAACTTTTTACGATGAAGACTACTTTGATCTGATTGGTCAGGATCAATTGAGGTCAAGCTGAGGTCATCACAAGGTCATACCCTTTAAATGAGAATAACAATAAATATATAATAAACATTGGTGAATATTAGTATGAGAGGTGAGACAGTGAATTAGGAAAAATGAGAGAAAGACAACAAGAGAGAAAGAGAGAACGAAAGTTAAGAGAGAAATAAAGAGAAAGAGGAAATACGAATAATAAAAACAAATTAGAAGCTAAGAAGGAAAATTTTTTTCGTGTGTCTAATCAGTTCTGCTTGCTGATTAATATAAAGCAACATGCATTTCTCCTCATTTGTACTTAATTCAATTTTGTTAACTGCAGAGTCAGACAGTTAAAGAAATTACAAACCTACAAAAATCAACAATATACGTACAAACACATTCACACACAGAGACACACAGACACACACACACACACATATAAAAAAATCTTCTTACTATGCTAACCAAACCAACCAACACACACACACACACACACACACAAACATACATTGTACGTACACATACATACAAATACATACATAAACTATTTTACAAACATACATACACATACATACATTCATACAAACTTATACATAAATGTAAATAACCAGAGAAATACAATCTCATTTGCACACCCCTCGAGTATCCACATATCCATATAAGAACAATTTACATCAAAGTTTACATCAAATATTTAGTCAAGTATCTCTTATGAATATTTAAATATTCGGCATATAACATACACATATGTGTTTGTATATGTGTGTAATTGTGTATAATAGGTATATAAATATGTATGTTTTTTAGTTTGTGCGCGTTTTTGTATGTAAGTATGTATGCTTGCATGTATGTATGTGTATATGTATGTGTGTATGTTTATGTGTGGGTGTATGTGTATGCATGTATGTTTGTAGGTATATATGTATTCCTGTATATATGTATGGATGTATTTGTATATTTTGAGAATGTGCATTCGATACCATAATGAAATTTTATAACCGGTTTTGTTCTACCGATTTTAAATTATGAAACGTCGGTATGTAAGGCCTTGTATTGTAATGTGTAATGTATTGTGTGCGTGTGTGCGTGTTTGCGTATGTCTCTGTGTGTATGTACGTGTAGATGTATGTGTGTGTGTGTGTGTGAATGTATGTTTGAGGATGTATTTCTAGAACGTTGATGTACCAGCAGGACGCATTTTAATTTTATCGACATCGTCGACATCATCATCATCATTACCATTATCATGGCCGACATCATCATCATCAACAACATTATCATTATCATCATCATCATCATCACTATCAACATCATCATCATCAACAACAACATCATCATCACTATCCACATCATTATCATCATCATCATCATCAACATCATCATAATCATCATCAATAGGCTAATCTTGCTCATCATAACTATCTCCAACTCAATGATAATGAGCGTCATCTTCTCCTCCATTATAGCTTACCTGCAGGATATGCGATCGCTATCGTTGTCGTCATCGTCGTCATCATCATCACTATCATATCATCATTATCACATCACCAGTATCATATCACCCTTATCAATCATCATTATTTTTTCATATCATCATTATTATCAATATCACATCAATATCATATCAGTATCATTTCACTATCATTGTTATCATCAATATCACATCAATATCATATCAGTTTCATATCAGTATCATCGTTATCATATTATTGTCATATCATTATCATATCATCATCAGTATCATTATCAATATCAACATCACCATCATTATCGGGATCGTCTGAAGGCGTTTATCATTATGACATGCTATCATCATCATCATCATCATCATCATCATCATAATTAACATTATTTTTCAATCATCATTTTTTTCTCGCTCATGATAATGATGACGATTATTTTCAACGCTTTCTTTACTTCAATTCTTTCATTGTCCTTCTTATTTTTGTTTTTTGTAAATATATTCTTCAAAAAATCCTTCAAGGATTCATCGAAGCATTGGGAATGGACGAATGCAATGACGGATTCTAATGGGGTATGGATAAGTAACAGCCACAACAACAACAACAACGACAACAACAACGACAACAACAACGACAACAACAACATCAGTACCCACTACAACGCTATGTTTAATGGGGTAAGATATAAATTAATTAATTTTGTGTGCATTATTATTTATAACGAAATTAAAATTGGGTATAGCAATACCATGATGAATGAATAAATGAATGAATGAATGAATGAAAAATGAATGAACAAATGAATGAACGAACGAACGAATGAATGAATGGTTATTGGAATACAAAAAATAAAAAAAGTTTGAGTAACGAAAAAACAGACCAAGTAAACAACTATTCTGAAAACAAAAATGAAGGAAAGAAAGAAAGTGAGATTGATCAGAAAATGAATGAAACGTAACGAATAATGGATTGAATGAATGATCGATTGACCGGTTAAATGAAATGGAATGCATGATTGAAAGAAAGAAAGAAAAACACAAAAAGGAATAAAATGGTTTGCACGAGTGAACCAACGAACAAAGGTACGAACAATTAAGTAAATGATTCACGTATGCAAATAAATAGATGAAAGAGGGCGATCTCTGGCTCAGCGAATGGATGATTGAGCAGATGAATGATTGAATAGATGGATGGATGGATGTTCATTAAATAAATGGATGCTCTTGCGACCAAAATTGACGGGCAACGGCTGCAAGTTTAATGAATAATTTAGAATTGAAAAAAATTTTTGAAAAAATTTTTGAAAATTTTAAATTAAAAATTGACAAATGGTTATGATAAAATTGAACAAACAAACAAATGAACGGATGAGCGAACGAACGAATGAATAAATGAATGAATGAATGAACGAACGAACGAACGAATGAATGAATGAATGCATGATTAAATGATGAGCTAATCGAGTGATCGAATAAATGAAAGAATGAATGAATAAAGAAAAGCAATCAACACATTCCATCAAAAACTACATGTACATAATGTAATGCACAACTCACCTATCAACGACAGTGCTTCAAATCCTGCAATCTACCTTACGAAAACTCACGAGCTACTACAACTACTTCTACTACAACTACTACTGCTACTGCAAAGAAATCATCGCCATCATCACTATCACCACCCTCAACAGCAGCAGCAGCAGCTTCTCCGGCAACTTTATTTTGCAAGGATGGATGCTCAGATGTAAGATGTTAAATTTTTTTTCAACCCTTTTTTCCTAGGTAAAAAGGATTGCCGTGAAATTACTTTTCTTTTGAAAGAGCTGTTAACGATGCTAATAAGAATATTTCAATTTATTTTTTTCAATATTTTTATTATTATTTATGTTATTATTGCTATTTTATTATCAATAATAGCAATTTTATTAATATAAATTTTGTTATTTTAGTACAAAATATTATATACATATATATATATATATATATATATATATATATATGGAAAAATTTAGATTAAAATTAACAGAGCAAAGGCGAAAATGAGGGAATGCGCAGCCGTGTGTGTGTGCGTGCGTGTACTTGATTATATGAATGTGTGCGTGTGTGTTTGTTTGTTTGTTTGTGTGTGTGTGTGAACCAATCTTGACAGAAGTCTTCTTCATAGCTCCTCATAGCCCACCTTTAATACACGCTGTTTCACACACGCACACACAAACATACGCAAAATTTTATACAGAAATACACCAGTAAACGCACACACACGTACAAATGAACTGACAAATTTACAGAACAAAACGTAAATACACAGATAGACACAGATAATCAAACATACACTCATATATTTACATTTATGTTCATATACATATTCTACATAGCCAGCATTCAAATTCTCACACAAAACACACACACAAACGAACGAACAAACACACACAGTCAAATGCATATAGAGAAGAAGATGATGATAGACATTGTTCATCACATAAAAATAATTAAATACACATGCCCGCTTTTTGTGTGCAGATAAAATGAAATTTAAACATAGGAACATACCTGCGTAAACATACACGATGATGTTTGCATACATACATACGTATTTATATAGCTAATTACAATACATACCTAGATATATACTTAATTATGATACTTAACTTAGATATATATCGCCTTATATATGATATATATCCAGATATATGCTCAATGATGACACCTGACCTTGATATATATCTTATAACGAATAACTAGTACAAAAGTTTCAAAATGTAGAGGTAATGGGATTTTTTAAAAATATCACGACATTATAATCAACGCATACGCACGTATGTGAAAATACAAAAAAACAAACAAACAAACACATACAGAAAAACAAAACATACAAACGAACAAATACATACAGAAAAACAAAACATACAAACTCAGGCACACGTGTACCTCACAAAACGATCAATCAAATGATCGCTACAGGTGCCCCTCATTTCAAATATACGCGCACACACGCGCACACAAACACACACAAACACACACAAACGCATGCATAATCACACAAACACATACACATGCACACATACAAATAAATTCATGCGAGCTCGTACACACATTTGCGCAAATACAATTACATCACACACGCAAAAGCACAACAACCTAGAAATCATCACCAAAAAATAACACGCTCACACACACACATACACACACACACATACGCACACATATATACATAAACACACACATAAATGCAAGTGACACAGTAAGCCAATTTTTTCGTGTCAACACGCGGCATTCACAAACAATTTTAAAATGACAAACGCTAATTACGTCAACCTGACGTCATTACGATGAAAGCCCACAACACATATAAACGAATGAACGTAAACTTTTATAATGAATAGAAATATATGCGTGTTAAATAGATACACTTACACTTGAATAGATCGATAGATAGACAGATACATAATAAATACACACAGTGGATACATATAATGGATACTGATAAATATAATAATGCAAATGTTGTTCTTTCACTACACGTGCTTTTAAATAAAAATTACTTGAGATAAAAACTTATTGTGAAATATGTACGTACATGTAGATGCGAATAAAATTAATCATCGACAAACAATAAGGAAATTAAAAAATTATATTTGAAATCATGTCCTATGAATGAATGATTGAACGAAGGAACGAACAAATGAATAAATGATAGAATGAATAAATGAATGAATGAATGAATGAATGAATGAATGAATGAATGAATGAATGAATGAATGAATGAATGAATGAATGAATGAATGAATGAATGAATGAATGAATGAATGAATGAATGAATGAATGAATGAATGAATGAATGAATGAATGAATGAATGAATGAATGAATGAATGAATGAATGAATGAATGAATGAATGAATGAATGAATGAATGAATGAATGAATGAATGAATGAATGAATGAATGAATGAATGAATGAATGAATGAATGAATGAATGAATGAATGAATGAATGAATGAATGAATGAATGAATGAATGAATGAATGAATGAATGAATGAATGAATGAATGAATGAATGAATGAATGAATGAATGAATGAATGAATGAATGAATGAATGAATGAATGAATGAATGAATGAATGAATGAATGAATGAATGAATGAATGAATGAATGAATGAATGAATGAATGAATGAATGAATGAATGAATGAATGAATGAATGAATGAATGAATGAATGAATGAATGAATGAATGAATGAATGAATGAATGAATGAATGAATGAATGAATGAATGAATGAATGAATGAATTGAATTTTATTCTTTTTCTCATTATTTGCCGTGCGAGTCAATTAGTTATTTATACCCTATCCTGTTCTATCTCATTGTTTTTCACATTATTTTATCTCCATCTCCCTCTCTCTCTCTCTCTTTTTCTCTCTCTATTTTCATCCCTCCCCTCTCTCTTTTTCTCTGTTCTCCTTTTACTAGAGCGCTTTCAAATGAAATTAAAGTAGGAGCAATTATCTTTGCTACAGCTACGGTCTCTTATGTTGAAGGGGGTGCATAATTAGCACACAATTTAATTAATTACAATTAATTAACAGTTAACGAACAAAAAACAATTATTATTAATTGACAAATTAATGAACGAGCATCACTAATTGAAAAAGATTCAAGTATTTTTAGAATCGTGAGAACCCTGAACTTGTGATGAAGATAATAATTATCGGAATAATAATTGAGGAGAAAGAATCGCGAAAAACAACAGAGAAACAACAATAAATTTTTCGTCAACTGCAACTCATATTTTCACCATCGTCATCATCATCGTCATAATCATCGTCATCATCATCATCATCGTCATCATCATCATCGTCGTCATCGTCATCATAGTCATCATCGTCATCGTCGTCAGCATCGTCGTCATCATCATCATCATCATGGCAGCACAACTCGACTCGGAAAGAGAGCAGACGTTTGAAGAAAAGATGGCAGGCACCATGCTGGGTATCGTGACGTCATTACTGACAACTTCCGTCTATGATAATAAATGCTGAACATTCATATCACCTACTAAGCGGTCGTCCCGGTTTGCACATTTTACACACACGCTCACACATATACACATACACACATACATACACGTACATACACGCACGTACACACATTGCCATGTGTACGAAAGTACACACACACACGTACATTCACTACACTCACACGCATATTCATTCAGAGAAAGAGAGAAAGAGAGAAAAAGAGAGAGTATGAAAGAAAGAGACTTGAGTACTTTCACGTGCACACATGCACACGTACACAGCACACACGATTTGATTTACATACACAGGCAAGTACATATCTCTGCAATGTTTCACAGTTCGATGCTTCCAGACATAAAAAAAATAATCAAATCTTGATGAACGTCCAACAATTAAAAAATTAAACAAACTCCATTTTATATTACAGACGCACACATACATAAACACATAGACACATATACATTTCTCTCTTCCTCTCTCTTCTCTCTCTCTCTCTTTCTCTCTTTTTCCATAACACACGCACGCTCACACACACACACACACACGCGTGCGCGCGCGCCCACACTGCACTCGCTTTTATATTTCAATCGATCGTGTTCTCGATAATTTAGATCGATATTATTGCATTTTATTTTTCTGTAAGATGTTGTGCATCTATGTGTGCGTATATGCTTATGTATGTGTGTGTATGTGTGTGTGTATGTATGTGTTTGTTTTTGCTTGTGTGTGCGTGTGAGTGAGTGAGATAAATTTAGTTACGGAAATTGTGAGATAATCCCTTGCACTATAACAGATCAACAAGAAAAATGAAACCATCGAAAATATAATCGATATTTTTTTATTGCTCTTAACAAAATCAAACTTAAAAATTTGTAAATCTAGAGATTCTTCAATTTTAAGACATTCAAAATGCCATAACTCATAAGACATTAAACAAAACAGAACGAAATGGAAAAAACATTATATTTAAAATCTGACTCTAACAACTCAGTCAAAAATTACAGTAACAACAACAACAAACAAACAAATATTACAACAACAAAAACAACACAACTTTAAAAACAGCAATAAAATTTTATGTATAAAAAACTCAATGACATTAGCATATTTAACGGGAATTGGTAACACTAATCAATAACATCAACCTTGATATTAATAGTACTTGAAGACATTTCTGACATCAATATAGCAACATCAACATTGGTCGTATTAATTACAGTTATATCAACACAAATCATATCGTTACATTACATCGCGAAAGACATTAGTAATGTTGTTAAATAAACAATGCCTGATGAACATAGGCGTAAAATAGTAACTAAATTAATCATTGATAGTAATAATACAAGTGTTAATGTAATAATAATAATTATTATTATTATAACAGCAATAATATCATCACCATCATCATCAATAACATTACTATCATCAACATTTTCAACAAAAAGACCATCATCACCGTCACCGCCGTCGTCGTCATCATCATCATGATGATGATGACGACGTCATCATCATCATCATCGTCATCATCATCATCATCGTCATCATCATCATCATCATTACCATCATCATCTTCATCATCATCATCATCATTACCATCATCATCTTCATCATCACCAACGATCGTGTAATGAACTAATTGCAGGATACAGAGTGTCTGGAAAGCTGTCACATGATCACGGAAGCTCTCATGACGTCATCATCATCGTCATCGCCATCATCATCGTTGTCATCATTGAGGAACAATATATGCGGATTGAACTGTCGGATCAAATTTTACGCTGGCAAAAGCACCAATAATAATAATAATAACAACAACAAAAATAATAACAATAATAATAACAGTGACAATAATAACAATGACAACAATAATAAAAATAATAATAATAACGACGATTATGATGATGATGGTGGAGTTGGTATAAGGAAGCCAGTAAAGCTGAAAAGAGAGACCGTTGGTTATAAAAGAAATAAAAATAATAAAATAAACAGCAACAACAACAATAATAATAACAACAATAAGAATAGCAAGAGTAACAATGATGAAAATGATGAAGCATTTTATCTGCACGACTCGAACGATTATAACAGTGATAATAAAAGTTCGAAAAATTTGAAGAATAAGAAAAAAAATACAGACGCAAATTCAAGCGAAAATGTTAATAAAAAAAATGATGACAATGATGATGATGATGATGACGATAATGATGATGATTTTTATGATAAGGAGATAATTTACGACTACGATACAAGTGAGTACGACGATGATGACGACGATGATGACACAACCATCATTAACATTCACGATGATGATGATGAAGAAGACGACGATGACGATGATAGTAGTGATTTTGATCGAAAATGTGTAAAGGAATGCAGTAATGTCATCAAAAAAGGTTATTTGCGAATTAATTTTTTGGATTGACTTGGATAAAAAATTGACCGATTAATTATAGCTCTTGTATTTTTGTACTTAAGTATTTTGTCACTATTGCAAAAATGTTTATGTATGTATGTATGTATGTATGTATGTATGTATGTATGAATGTATGTATGTATGTATGTATGTATATATGTATGTATGTATGTATGTATGTATGTATGTACGTACGTACGTACGTACGTATGTATGTATGATGTATGTAATTGGGTGTTGTACAAAGAAAAGCGCTTGCACGCATTCACACGTACGTACGAGTGCGATTGTCAACTGGTATTGATTTATTGGTAACAGTTTGTTTTTTACTCTGTTGTGCATCTATCTCATTGGTTAATTCATTCATCAGTCCGTCTTTTGGTTTATTTCCTCTTTCAGTCTTTCATTCGTTAGTTCAATTATTAATCTGTTCATTTGTTTGTTCACTTGTTTGTTCGGTAGTTTGTTCGTTCGTTTGTTCATCATTTGATGCCCTTGGTTTTTTCTTTGTTTATAAAACTACATTTATACTTTTTAATTTATTTAATTTTTTTGCAGTCGTTCTTTTATCTCATTCATTTTTTACACTATTTTTCATTCCATCCATTTTTGATCTCACGTAATTCATTCATTCGTTCGTTCGTTCGTTCGTTCATTCATTCGTTCATTCATTTCTTCGCTCTTTCATTCATTTCATTACTCGCTCGTTTCCTCGTAACTTATTGTTAGCGTTAATAGCATTTCAGCGTTGAGGACATATTCGGCGCGACGACCAGTGTGAATTGATGATGATGATGGCGAAGATGATGATGATGATGTCAATGATGATGATGATGTCAATGATGATGATGATGGTGGTGGTGGTTATGATGACAATGATAAAGCAAAAACAAAAGTTATGTGAGTTGTAGAGTAGACAGTAGAAGTAGCAGCAATAGCAGTAGCAGTAGCAGCAGCAGTAATTTCAGAAGCAATACAATTGATAGCACTTGTAATAACATTTAAAGTCGCAAGTCATGTATTGAGATGGGGCTAGCTTAGTGGAGCGTGTTGATTTATGAAATCTCTTTCATTCCATTGTATCAATCATTTCTCTATATTTACATATCCACACGCATATCCAAGACTGCTCAAACATACATCACCCATCCATCCACACACACACACACACACACACACACACACACACACACACACACACACACACACACACACATCTACACACACAGACACGTTCACACACACACACACACACACACACACACACACACACACACACACAACATACAATCAAGCACATAGTGTTTGCGTTTACTGTAATGAATACACATTAATATTCGTGCGTAAAATGAAAAATAAAATTTATAACCTTAGACAGCGCCATCATTCACACTAAATTACACAAAATTAATTTCTTAAATGGCATTTAAAAAATTAATTTGCATATAATTCATAATAATTTTTGAACTTTATCATCAATTGCGGATGAAGTTAAATGGATGTGACAAATAGTGTATAGAAAAACTTTGAATATGTATCCAAAATACGTACACTTTTAATTTAACTGTACACTAAACATCAAAACACGTCATCTTCTTCTCACATACACTCTTTATCCAATTCCTTGGACAACCTCCGGAGAATTCTCTCCAATTCCTGAGTTTTTTTCTTCAGGTCATTCTCAAACAAAATTTAATTTAATTGTTAGAAAAATTTATCGTGCATTGATATGGCACTATGTATGTATGTATGTATGTATGTATGTATGTATGTATGTATGTATGTATGTATGTATGTATGTATGTGTGTGTGTGTGTGTGTGTGTGTGTGTGTGTGTGTGTGTGTGTGTGTGTGTGTGTATGTATGTATGTATGTATGTATGTATGTATGTATGTATGTATGTATGTATGTATGTATGTATGTATGTATATGTGTGTGTGTGTGTGTGTGTGTGTGTGTGTGTGTGTGTGTGTGTGTGTGTGTGTGTGTGTGTGTGTGTGTATGTATGTATGTATGTATGTATGTATGTATGTATGTATGTATGTATGTATGTATGTATGTATGTATGTATGTATGTATGTATGTATGTATGTATGTATGTATGTATGTATGTATGTATGTATGTATGTATGTATGTATGTATGTATGTATGTATGTATGTATGTATGTATGTATGTATGTATGGATGTATGTATGTATGTATGTAAGGGGAGTTACGTTATATAACATTTTATTTCAAATAGTATTGAAAAATTTTTCACATTCGTCTGCGGGCGGGTCAGTAACATTAAAACAAATTTTTCAACTACATAGTGATTATTGTTGGTTTTTGGTTAGTTGAATGGCTGGCCAATCGGTTGATTGATTGGTAGGATGGTTGGTTGGTAGGATAGTTGGTTTGATGGTTGATTGGTTGGGTAGTTGACTGGTTGGTTGGTAGGATGGTTGGTTGGTGGATTGGTTGGTTGGTCTGTCGGTTGGATGGTTGGTTGGATGGATGATTGATTGGTTAATTTGTTGGTTAAATGGTTGATTGATTGGTTGGTTGGTTGTTTGGATAGTTGAATGATTGATTGATTAATTGATTGATCAACCAGCGGTGTGTTCCTTCCTTCCTCGGTAACCTGGCAGAATTTATTTGTTAATACATCCTGCTTACGTAGAACGCTTTGTGTTGAAATGTGCTGTCGTGTTCAGACGGGATTAAAATGTTTTAAAATAAATTACACACGCACGCACACACAGACGGGCACACAGACAAACACACATACACACACGCACACACACACGCACACTCACACAGACACAGGCACACAATTTTAATCATATTTACAACTTCCGTCCAATACAAAACGAACTTTTCTACATGATTTTTTTTTATTTTCATTCTTCGTCCCGCTTGTTGCTGCTTTCTTCAACTAATCCAATTCATCAAATATGAAATGTTTCATATCTTCTGTTTGGTTTGAGATTGGCTGTAGGGACATTTTTGTGCTGCGTTGTGTGTGCTTTTGTGTTGTGTGTGCGTATGCGTTTGTGTTACGTGTGCGTGTGTGCGTGCGTGTATGTGTGTGCTATTGCGTAAATTTGTGATGTTCGTGTTCCCTCTTCTTTCTGCGTCTTCTTTCTCTCTCATTCTATCTACGTACATTCCTTTCTTTCTATATATCTATTTTATTTACTTAGACAGTTACAAACAATGCAACAATATCCTTATATTGTTGCATCTCTACATTGCGCACCCGTTAAATTATTTTCATACTACAATTTCATTCAATAATAATCTTCAATCACATATCTTCTACACCACCATCGCCTTCCATTCTTTCACACATTTGTAAGTATTACGTTCATTTTCACAACGCTATTTAATGCAATTTGTAACAAGATTACTTTTAATGTGTTATGTGTATGTGCATACGTGTGTGTGTGTTTGCGTGTGAGTGTATGCGTGTGTGTGTGTACTGCGTGTGTGTGTACTGCCTATTCATACATAGTACGGGGTAGTTGTAGCGGTAAATAAGTGTGTATAGTGTAACAATGTATTAAATTTACTGTAAACTGTATGTATGTACGGTACGTATGCAAAATATTACAATCTGAAACAAACTAGTTGTACGTGTATACAACATATTGGTGTGTGCATGTGACGCGTATAATATAAACCAATCAACCTTCATTAGCGAGCTACAGGTAGAGCGCGTGTTTTATTGTGTCTATCTATCTGTCTATATGTCCCTCTCACTGTCTGTCTGTCTGTATATGTGTTTGTATGTTTGTGTATGCATGTTTTTGCTTTGCATTTTTAGTTATTGTGTGTGTTTGTGTGTGTGTGTGTGTGTCTATGATTTTGGAACAATAATTTTATAGAGGAACATATCTAAAATTTCGTTTCGTTTCGTTTCGTTTCGTTTGTCTCACTCCCCGGTGATGCTGCCATGTGCAGCGTGCACGTATCTATTTGCGTACAGTACGAACACACAAATACGTATAAATGGGTATGTACTAAAATCAATGGATTGAATAGAGAAAAAAATTGAACATCTGTGTGGTTGTGTTTTGTTGTTCCACGGTGGCTGGTGTGTTGTATGTATGTTGGTTTGTTTGTTTGTTGGTTTGTTTGTTGGTTTGTTTGTTGGTTTGTTTGTTTGTCTGTGTGTTTTTCTAAAGCTCTTATTTGCATCAATGTTTTTGATGTTTTCTTTTTTTGTGTTTTTGTTATTTTCTCGTTATTTCCCATGCAGTTGTTTTGTTCGCGAGCCAAAAATGTTTCGCTAGCCTATTTACAATTTTGGTTTTAAAGTATTGCAAAAAATAAAAAAAACATGATGGCGAT
Organism: Helobdella robusta; assembly: GCF_000326865.2. Classification (NCBI taxonomy): domain Eukaryota; kingdom Metazoa; phylum Annelida; class Clitellata; order Rhynchobdellida; family Glossiphoniidae; genus Helobdella; species Helobdella robusta. The sequence continues at coordinate 2,776,699 of NW_008705459.1, read as the reverse complement.
GAGGACGAAAATAAAGAGGAAGAGGACAAAGATGACGATGACGATGACGATGATGATTACGAGAGTGGTAATGAAGTTGGCGCCAATAGAAATGCTGATTGCCATAACGACTCCAACGTTTATAATGATGACGTGAGAGTGAACAAACACGATGAAGATGATGACGACGACGATGACTATGGCGATGACGACTGCAAAGTTGATGACGACACTGATGACTAAAATGATAATGAGAATGATGATGGTGTTTACGACAGGAATGATGTTGAAAATTATTATTATTATGACGACGACGACGACGATGATGAAAACAACGACGATGACTTAAAATTTTATGACGTCACCATGACGTAACAGGAGCGATGACGGCGCCACACGTCACAAACGTCAGCAAGAAACACATCCATCTTAAATGGTACGCAGATGGTTTCAATGAATATATCTACATCAACAACAACAACAAAAGCACCACCAACAACAACAGCAGAATAGTGTTATTTATAATAGAGAGGCGTTCAAACGACTCGTCGTCCAAATGGTCAACAGTAGTCAAGGTTGTAGTGGTCATTACATTTAATTTTAAATCATTCTTTCATCTTTCTTTTTTATCTCCTTCTCTCTCTCTCTCTCTCTCTCTCTCTCTCTCTCTCTCTCTCTTCCTCTCTCTCTCTCTTTCATCATTCTCACTGATTATTTTAGAATCAATTTTTACACTTTCATAAATTTATGCAAAAGACTTCCAAACCATTTCTCTGGAAAAATTGGAAACAAAATAAAAAATAATTTTTCTCCCGTTTCACCGTCATTAGACAACAAAGGACGCGTTCATAGATTCGCCAGCGACGTCATCATCGTCGTCGTCGTCATCACTTTGCTATCAATATCGCGTGTGGAAGGTTACCGGCGAGGGATTTCAGTCATCATCTGCTTCATCACCCTGCGTACATTTGGTTGATGGTGAGTTAGGATGATGGTGATGATGGTGATGATGGTGTTGATGATGATGGTGATGATGGTGATTTGATGATGATGATGATGATACGATGGTGGGGCTGTTAAAATGATGGGATGATGGTAAAAACGATTATTACATACAATGATGACGTCATGATTTGATTGAGATGCTGAAGATGATGTGATGATGAATGCAAAGAGGATGTTGAGGACAATTATTGTTTTTTTTATAAGGAGATTATACAGTGATGTTATTAATGATAATTTACCACTGAACATTCTAATATTCCAACGTACAACCACTCAACAAATCCAACACCCAACAATTTCAACACTCTAATATTTTAACATTTCAACATTCTAATATTCCAACATTCCAACACTCTACAATTTCAACACACCGACATTTCAACACTCACCAATTTCAACACATCAACATTCTAACATCCTAACATCCCAACACTCAATATCCAACATTCCGCCACTCAACAATTCCAAAATCCCAACATTCCACCATTCAACAATTTCAAAATCCCAACATTCAAACATCCGCAGAGCCATTTCCTCCTGGACCTCCGGAAAAGCTCTCCGAAGATGATATATTGATATCGGAGGGCAATCCCATCTGGAGCGTCTCCTGGGCTCCTCCCAGGCATTCAGATCTTCCCATCTACAAGTATAATGTGGGTTAACAAATTTTAAATTTCGTTTCTACTATTTTATAAAAACTTTTTGTTGGGATGTTGGAGTGTTGATATGTTGGAATGTTGATATGTTGTTGGAATGTTGATATGCTGAAGTGTTGATATGTTGGAGTGTTGAGATGTTGGAGTGTTGAGATGTTGGAGTGTTGATATGTGGGAGTGTTGAGATGTTGGAGTGTTGAGATGTTGGAGTGTTGAGATGTCGAAATGTTTAGATGTTGTAATTTTGTGAAGTTGGAATGGAATGTTTCACATTTTGCCGTTCGTGATATCCACACAAACAAACACCTCTCTACAACCACACATCACAATTTAAACTTAATAAAAAATTCTTCATTGATTATGACAACCGCAGTCACATTTGACCCATCCAATCAGGTGATTTGGTTCAAAAAGTCAACGACCTTGAACTCTCTTAACGAACCAATCGCAGCGAAAGAAGATAGCGTGTCAGCAAATCAGCATCAGTTTCATCTGCAGGACTTGGAGCAAGGCGAGTCGTACATTGTTCAGGTTGGTCTTGTGTTCTTAGTGAGAATTAATTAGTTACAATAAAGTTTAACTTTTCATAAATAATATTAATGGGTGTTTTAACAATTTTGGCTTCACGGGAGTAGTTACTATAGCAGCCACAGTGGAACCACGATAGCAGCTACAGTAGCAACCAAGGTAGTGGTCAGAGCAGCAGTAACGTTATGTAACGTTATGATGAAAATTTAAAAAAAAAATATTCTTATTGGCGAAATAATAAAATTATTCAAAATTAACAAGGAAACAGTTTTGATTAAATTTAATACAGATGATTTATTTGGGATAAATTTGGGTTAATAATAAAAATGGAATGATGAAAAACTTGTTTAAAAATTTTTGTATTTTATTTCATTCATTTGTGGTGCATTTCTTAAGCGGAAATTGGATGGTTTTCTTAGGAAATTGCAGAGAAACAGGCATGTGTACAGTACACACGTGAGCAAATATCGTCCTATAGATTATTCAATCGTTTCATTTTTCTCTCTCAAATTAGTTGTCTTTGTCTCAATTTTTTAACTCTACATCTTTCTACCCATCTCTCTATGCCTCTATCTTTTGTCAGTTGCATTGTTATCTTTTTTCTTTTCTGATCTCATTCTCTCTTTCTCTCTCTTTTTCACTTTCTCTTTCTATTTCTTTTTTAACGTTATTGGTTCTACATTTTTACCTAAATATGTGTTTACAACGTTGTTGTTATTGTGGTTATTATTGTTGTTGTTGCTGCTCTTGTTGTTGTTTCTGTTGTCGTAAATCAGTGTTTAGATGGCGCAAACGAATTATGAAAAGCAATGAATTCCCTTTTACCTCTCTTCCATATATTCTTTCTACTCGCCAGGTGCAGGCCGTCAGTCAGTTCGGCACGAAACAACTGAAAGGGAGCAAGTCCACCATCTCAATTACTGTTTACCCACTGCCGAATGAGTCTGAAACGCAAGGTCAGCTTTCAAATCGTCACTATAAAATTATTGTAAAATTATAATTATTGTTGTTGTTGTTTTTGTTGTTGTTGTTGCTGCTCCTGCTGTTGTCGTAAATAGTTTTCATTGTTCTTAACAGGTTCTAAAAAAATCGGCAACGACAGAAGAGTAACTCAGAAACAGAACCAGCGACAACAACAACAACCACTCAACAAACAGCAACCGCAACAACAGCAGCACGACAAACAGCAGCCGCAACAACAACACAACAAACAGCAACCTCAACAACAACACAACAAACAACAACCGCAACAACCACAACGGAACCAACATCATCAAAAACGTCGACAAGGAACGCATAAAGCAAAAATTCAGCAGCAGCAACAACAACAACAACATCGGCAATTACAGCAGCATACAGTCCATGGTTTGTTATCTAATTTAACCTTCAAACGAGCAGTCTTCAAAGGAACGGACTTGACTATTGAAGCACACTGGAATTATACAGCGCTACATCATCAACCTCATCATCCTTCAAAAAAAATTAAACACAAATCTAAACAAACAAATGATTCCCCACCTCTATCGCCATCCTCTTCCTCCTCTTCACCGTCATCCTCATTCAACGATGACGTCACGTTTTTAGTGACGTGGTCTCCGAAAGTTTGCATCGCCGATAAAAGAGAGATGTTTAAAAATTTTCTCTTGAGCTCACAATCCATAGCCGTTCAGGTTGGTTGGTTGGTTGGTTGGCTGGTTGGCTGGTCGGTTGGTTGGCTGGTCGGTCGGTTGGTTGGTTGGTTGGATGGTTGGTTGGTTGGTTGGTTGGATGAGTTGCTGTTTGATTGGATGGTTGTTCGATTGTTTATTTGTTTTGTTGGCTGGATACTTGGTTAAATTGACGATTGATTAAACGTTTGGCTAGCTTTCAAAATAATTTTTTGCTTCATTTTTAGAAAAACTCCATTTATAAATTGGTTAAAATACTCTTGTCGTGCTATTACGTTGCACAGTTCTTTGGATGCACGTACGATGTATTTAACATGAACTAAATTAAATTGCTAGAACAGAAAATACCTTCATTTAACAAAATCGCACGTTAAAACTTAATCTAACTAGGGGACAAGGGTAACATTGAAAGGCCTGAAGTTGGGGTGCCTCTATACTGTCCACGTTAAACTTAACAATTTGAAACAACAACATCATCATCAACAACAACAACAACAGTTCAGAATCATTAATAACAACAACAACAACGACAATGATGATGCCGCTTATAATGACGAATATACCCTATCACCATCATCATCGTACTCATCGTTATCTTCATCTTCATCACAATCGTCATCTTCATCTTCATCATCAGAGTTGCACCACAACTTCACGACATATCCATGTGGCCACCAAAAAAATGCAGCCGACGCCAAATGTGTCGACACAGGTGATGATGATGATGATGATGATATAAGTATGATGATGATGATAACGCTGATGATGATGATGATGATAATGATGATAATAATGAGGATGATAATTTGGATGATAAGTATTTGATTATTTTTTTATTGATTATTTAAGTATAATGATTTGATTATAGTTCTGATGGAGATGACAGCAATGATGAAAGTTTACCTAGAGTTCATAATTCACCCATTAACCATCAATCACATCATTATCACGTCATCATAATCACATCGTCATTCTGTCATCATCACATCATCATCGCCATCATCATCGTCACTGAGATCATCATCATTACCACGCAAACACAAACAGACGCACTCCTACCGAGAAGAGTTCAGAACCTCCGTCATTCAATCACTATAACCGCCTTCAACATGACCTGTGACGTCACGTGGAACCCTCCCTCCCCCAACATCATACCCCTCATAAACTACAGGGCTGCCTGGGTGCTGATCGACCCTACGCAGCTACCGATGAAGATTAACGAGTCGGATGACGATGATGACGTCATAGGAAGCGATGATGATTACGATGAATACGACGATGATGGCGATGCTAGTCGTTTTAAGAGTAGAAAAAAATCGAACAAAAAGAAGAAAAATAAGAATAGCAGTAATAAACACAATATCAAAGTTGATAGTGGTGATGTTGACGACGACGACGACGATGAACATGATGAAAATGATTACTTGTATGAGTCACTGTTCAAAGAGAACAGTCGAAGCAACGGTGCTGACAATGATTTATACTCGAACGGTTTTAAAACTCTCTCCAAGGTTTCTAATCACTTTTATCATCTCAACTTTATCATTTTGATCATCATTTCATCGTCACCGACATCATTCTCTTCAAGTTTGTCTGCCTCTCAGTTTTTTATGGTCCCTCGCCATCACCAAATAAAAATTTGGAAAATTTGACATGTTTATGTTATAAATAAATTGCTAGTGTCATCTCGATATCAGTGTGATTATCACCTCATCCTTAAAGCACTGTTATTGCTATCATCGTCGCCAACTAAATTAGAGTTTTAATCATATTTATCATCATAATCTCCCAAAAAATCATCATTGTTGTTATTATCAATATTATTGTTATTATTATTATTATTATTATTATTATTATTATTATTATTATTATTATTATGTTACTGTTACCAATTTTTATACAAGCTATCATCATGGCACTTATTTCAGGATAACGAGCGTTGATGACTATTTATATTATTTTATCATTTTAATTATATTTAACTAATTTTAACATTTTATTGACATATTTTATTTTGATTATCTTTGATTTTACTGGTTTTTTCTGAATAATAAAAGAGTTTACATTATTATTCTTATTATCGTTATCATCATCATCATCGTCATCTTCATCATCACCATAACAACAACAGAATGACCAGAGATTGTTAATAATGACCTTGTTAGAAAGTTCTACCTACTTGCTGAAGGTGCAAGCTGTCTCGTTGGAAGGGGAGGGCCGTCCGTCCTACCTACTCATCGCCACCCCGTCATTCGCTTCCGGTTATAATAATATTATTAATAATAACTAGAATAATGAAAATAATAATAATAATAATTTGGTGGGTGGGTGGTGCATGACCGTTCTTAGTTGGTGGAGCGATTTGTCTGATAGAACGTGTGACTAAATTTGGCGACGATGATTTGATGGTGATGACGATGATAACAATAATAGTATTAATAATAATAATATTAATAATAATACACTTAATCCCATGTAAAGTCATGTATGTACACGTGAACTGTACAAAGTGTACATCTCAGGAGTGTACACTGATGACGAGATGTAGATGTCGTCATTGTAGATGATAAAAAGTGATGAAGTTGTTAAAACTTGTGACTAAATTTGGCGACGATGTAGTGATGATGGTTGGGTTGTTTCCAGGCAGGGCATGTTGTTATGCTGTTCTGACAACTGCACACTTCCACACAAATTGATCCTTTGAGTTTCTGAGTTTAGTGCCGGAGAAGCATCCAGATCATTTTGCTGATCTCGATGGTGATAATGTTGATGGTGATGATGATAATGATGGCGGTGATGCTGATGGTGATGATGCTGATGATAATGATGATGGCGTTTTTGTTGTTGTTGTTGTTGATGATGATGGTAGTGATGAGGTTATGATGAAAGAGTATGAATTTGATCTGATAAAGATGTTTATGATGACGAGTATGACGATGACGATTTGGATGCGATGGCTATCTATAAGGAGATAAATGTAGTACTGATAATAAAAGTTGATGAAAGATTGATAATGAAAGTACACTCTACAGACAAACTATTTTGTCCACAATGAAAGAGAAAAAATATGTAAAGTTGAAACTAATTATGGTACCGATAATGTAACCTGTGACGACGAACCACAACGACGTAATGATAAAAATGATGAGGTCGGTGAGGAGGATGAAGATGAAGAAAAATGTGATTAATGATGGTGATAAAACTGAACTAATCTTCCATTCCCTCTTCTCATCAAAAACATCCGCTTGGCATTCGCGAAGAAGATGCTAATGTTGATGATGTTGATGGTGTTGATGATGTTGATTATGACTAAGACGGTGATGAAGATGGTGATGATGAAAATGGTGATGATGAAGATGATGATGATAATGATGATGGTGATTACACCTAGACGTTAATAATGATGATGACGGTGATAAAGATTGTGATGAAGATGATGACAATAATAAAGTTTAAAATGTTGAAAATAACGGTAATGATGTTACTGATAATGATAATGATGACGACGACGACAATGACGATGACTATAATGATGGTGATGATGACGACGATGATGATGATGATGATGATGATGACGGTGATAAAGATTGTGATGAAGATGATGACAATAATAAAGTTTACAATGTTGAAATGATGTTACTGATTATGATAATGATGACGACGACGACGACGACGATGATGACGATAATGATGGTGATGATGACTATGATGATAATGAGGATGATGATGATGATGGTGTAGTGGTGGTTACTGAAGTGATGATAATGAAAATGGCAATTATATAAAAAACAAATCATGGTTGTAGTGGCCAATGAAAATCGATTTTCTTTTCTGCCTATGAACCGATGTGGCGTTACTGCAAAAATATCAATTAAAATAAAAATTAGAATAATAATAATAACATTATAATAATAATAATTATTATTATTATTATTGATGTTGTTTTCATTTATGACGCAACATATAAAAAGATTGTATAAATTTTATTGAAAATTATATATTCATTTAATGAATATATTTGTTGTTTTTTAATTCCAGGTTCTTTAAACAACAACAACATAAACAACAACAACAACAACGTCATCGGCAGCCGGAAGTACAACCATAACAAACAAACCAAGCACGTCAGCATCATTCCAAATTCCGCCAACAAACTGAAATCATCATCATCATCGTCATCATCGTCATTTTCTTCTTCACTGTCACTTTCCAAGTCGTCGTCATCATCATCGTCGTTGTCGTCACCAACGATAAAGTCAACATTGTTGTATTTCTATTTTTCTTTCATTGTTATACCTCTTCTATACTTCTATGAACTGGAAAGAAATGTTAAATGATGATAATTAAACAATTTGTTTAATCAAATAGTCGTCTCATTGATTGAACTATTCTCACTTAGTCATATATGTAAATAGGTAATCACTTGCTAATGAACAAGCACGAAGACACACATTCACACGCACACTCACACACACACTCTCTCTCTCTCTCTCTCTCTCACACACACAACGCACGCACATGTGTTTTCATACTCGTCCGTTCAACAGTCCCGCTTCAATGTGTTGTTGTCATTATAATTGAAATGAGATTGACAGAAGAATGTTGATTAGTTTTTAGTAGATTAATGTTGTCAAAAAATAAAATTTGATTACTTTGTACTTAATTGCTTGTACTACAGTAATTTAATAGATATACTGTACTTATAAAAATGCGTAATCAATGATTCTTCTATATTTCAACGGTCATTCTGTATCTTAAATAAGGATTAATTCTGTACTAAAAAGATAATTTCTGCAGCTAGACGCTTGTATTGTGCATAAGCGAAAAAGAATTAACAAACGAGTGTACTATACTCGTGAAAATACTTCCAAAAATACCTCTCTGAATAACTTCACAGAACAATGTATAATTATTGAATTACAATCTATTAATAAAGTATTATAGGGATTTTTTAAAATTAATAATAATAAATTATATTGTTGAAATTATTATAATATTATTGGATAATTTAATACTATATACATTCGTCATGACTGCGATGATGAATGTAAAACGGTAACAGTGGTGACGATGGCGCAATAAATGTTGTATTAGTTGTTGTCGTTTATGGCCAAATTGTTGTTGTTATGATAATTATTATTGTAATTATTGTCGTTGTTGTTGTTTGCTGGTGATGGAGAAGAAAAAGATATTGGAAATGGTGATGAAAAATGTGACAATCATTTATATATATTTATATATGTGTGTCTAGATTTTGAATTGATGTCATTCGTGTGTAAATATGTAAAGCGCTATATACATTTTTTCAATTGGATATTTTTATTGTAACATTCTAGTTATTATTATTATTATTAATATTTTTATTATTTTTTTTTTTCGCCAACAATCGTGGACATGCATATTTGTACAGTAAAGAAAAAAAGAATTAAAAACAACATTTGTTTGTTTTCTTCTTGATTAATTAATTAATTAATTTATTTATTTATTAAATTTAAAAAAATGGTTTTGTTTAAATGAGAAAAAATTTTCAAATGGAAAAGATTCTTTAAATATATCTTAAGACGATTTGTTTTGCAAAAAAAATGTAAAATTAAACATTGAGGAAACTTGGAATGGAATTCGAAAGCATTTCATGTAATGAAAAAACATAAAAACGAAATAAACAAAACGAAATAAAAACATTTGTAAACACACACATAAACACACAAACCACACAAACATATACACCACATACTAAAGATAAAAATAAAACAAATGAAGCAAACTGATTATGCATGTATGCATGCATGTATGTTTGCATGTATGTATGTATGTATGTATGTATGTATGTATGTATGTATGTATGTATGTATGTTTGTATGTATGTATGTATGTATGTATGTATGTATGTATGTGTGTGTGTGTGTATGTGTACAGCAAAACACCTACCCAATGGATGTTTCTATGTATCAATCAATCACCCACGTCGTGTTATCAGTAAGAGAAACAATGATCTCATTGATAGCATGTCTATTTTAATAATTGCTCTATTTTTCGTCTAACACAAACAATTGTATTACCACTTTTGTTTTGTTTGGTTACTCTTTAAAATATTTGCAGGTAGGACTTGTTGTAGAAGTTTTGGAAACTTTCTAGCGATATGATTCATGGATTTTAGTTTCACACGATTAACTTTTTTTTCAATTTTGGTTGGTCGTTAAAAATTTTTTAGTACGCACAAATTTATTCTTTTTATTTTTATCAAAAAAAAAAGAAATAATATGTCAATAACGTAAAAGGCCTGAGGCAATTTCAATGCTCTCCTAACCAAGCAAATCTTATGAAGTGAGTGTTTAGGCGTGTGTGCGTGTGTGTTCGAGCCATTGTGGAAATATGCATGTGTGTCTGTGTGTTTGTGCGTGTACGTGTGTGATTTTTGTATGAGTGAGTGTGTGTATGTCTATCTAACTAAACACGATCATACACCTACAACATCAACAACAACAACGACAACATCCTTAATTATAATTTAATACGACAACATATTAAGCCTTAAGTGATCTGAAACATATATTATTGAGAATTGTTTTATTTGGATGTATGTATGTAAAATATATTTTATATAAATATATATTTATATATGCATGTGTGCGTGCGTGTGTGTGTGTGAGTGTGTATGTGTGCGTGTGTAAATGTGTAATAATATTGATCCCTAAATAAATAACATTCGTTGGCAGAAGTAATTATTAGCGTGGTTCTGAAGGAAGACATTCAGATGATAGCAGTGATGGAAAAAGATGATGACGATGATTCAGATGATGACGATGATGACTGAAGATGATAATGATGAGGATAAAGATGATGATGTTGATGGTAGGTGTTCGAGGTATGTAGAGGTAATGATAGGAGTTCGAGACCGTGGTGTCATTTTCCGAAATGCTAAGCTTTAAAGTAAATGCTGGCAACTATAGAAACTGTAATCCATGCACCATACCTCAATTCACTTAAATTCAAACTCCTATGAAACACCTCATAGAGTTAATTCTTAGCGACAGGTTTGCAAGAAATTTGAAAAGTTTGAAAATTTAGTGATTTTTCAAATTATTTCAACCTTTCTCTTGAATAATTCAATGCATTGGCGCTTATGATGATGGAGCTGATTGATAATGTCATGATGGTGATAACAATGATGAATATTTAGGACGATGATGATAAAAATGAGGATGTTTTGATGATGATATGTCAAAATTTTAATGAAAGTTAATCAGACCTTAATACCTGCTTGCACGATTAACACAAAAGTAATATTGATATTAATACTACGTTGATTCGTACATGTGCCTGCTACTTCATGCTGCTGGTTTAGGCATCGCAAGTCCTGTTTTTTGTAGCAGTTTGCCAAGAAATTGTGATTTTTGAAATCAAATCTCACTGGGTTTTTCTAAAAACTCAAAGTAGGTTTTCTCAATAGTCGTTTTTTTAAATCACTGACGAATAACATGTAAACGAGTGGGCACGTACATACGCACATACACACACGCGCACACACGCATGCACACATACATACCTTACGTACAGTACATATGTGTGAATCATACATGCTTAAAAGTTTAAAAGCCCATTCATAAATTCATTTACGCATGCACGTAAATACAATTTCCATATCCATCCAATCCATCCGGCATGTATCAATACATGCACAGTATGCATACAGCTAAGTAAACACGAATGTGCTGTGCATACAATATACACATGCAATCCAATATATTGTACATGTATATACAAATATGTACACATGCACACACACATACCTACATACATATATATTTACAGTTTACATACATATATGTGTAATTCGTATTATTTATAATATACTTATAAGAGGCATCTATACACGAGTATGTATATTGGGACATACACACACATATATACATATACACATCTATATTTACATACACACACACACACACGCATATATACATACGCACACATATACATATATATAAGGAATATTATAGCAGAGGAATCTACATATCTGAGTCAGATGTTGTATTTCAAGCTCGAGCGAGGCAAGGAAGATGTTATTGAATTAGTGCCCATCACTACGTCTGCTAATGTTAGTCATCATTCCTATCCAGAACACTGTCGTCAATTGTTAGGACAGTTTTACCGTTTTTGTTTTTGTTGTTGTTGGAATCGGAAAAATAAAAAAATTTTCTAAATAAGTGTAGGGGTTTTTTTTGTGAAGATTGAGTGTTTGGATTTATTTGTGGATAGATATCTTCGGATGTGGATAGAGATATCTATTATATACATATATATATATATATATATATATATATATATATATATATATATAGTATAGATAGTTCATGTATCATTTTATATTTATAGCTTATAAAGCTTAGTAGGCTATACAATGGTTGATATTTTTAACATTATTAATTTATCTTGTTGTTTTTTTATTCGAAATTTTGTTGAAAATTTGATCAAAAGATTGAAAATTGAAATGTTGATGATGATGGCAAAGTAAGATTTTCAATATATTAATATAGAAAACCTTAAAAAATGTTTTTTATATTTAAATTACTTCATTAATTTTTGCGAATTAAAATCATTCAACTATCCAATTAAATGGTTGGCGGGTAAATACTCTGTGATCGATACACACTCACTCTCACATGCATACACACACGCACACACACAAACAAACGCACACACATACAAACACGCACACGCACATACAAACACGTACACACACATACACACACGTGCACACGTTCAGTCACCTGTATTAATTGATATCTTCATGTACGTTTACAATGCGGTCAGGTGAGACTTACAATCAATGCAAGAGCTTTTCCTGTCACTGCTACTCATGTTGATGGTGGTGATGAGGATGAAGATGATGAAGAGGATAACGATGATGAGGACGAAGAGGAATATGTGTTTATGATGATGATGATAATGATGTGTTCGGTGATAATGATGAAAGACCACCCTACACACTCACACATATACTTAAACAAATGAACAAAAGCAGTTACACAAACATAAGTACACACACACACACACAACATAAACACATACATTCAATACGCACAAACATACACGTAGATACACATACACACGCGCACGTGCACATAGAGTCCGTGTAAAATTCTAAGAATAAAACTATAGATGAGATAAAGAAAGGTTCGTAAACTTAAAATAAAAATGTTGGATCAAACAAAAAAGCGACGCCGTTGTGAGAATTAAATTAATTGCAAAGTAGAAATTTTTTCTACTCATCCAAGTATTTTGCTATTTATTTTCCCTCTAACTTCAACAATAATTGTTAGGATCAGTTTCGTTCAAAAATAACACAGACTACACCAACTCACACAGACAGACGAGACAGACACACAACAAACACACAGGCACAAACAAACAAACACAGACAGACACAAGCAGACAAGCACAGACATGGTTATTTTCTTTACATTGCAGTGTTTATGTAAGTCCGTGCCTGATTCAATGATATCGAAGTTTCTCCAGACAAATTTATTCAATATTTCAGTATCGTCAACACAGCAGATCCGTCATCATCTTGTATCACATCATCACGTTCTCACGTGGTCACATAATCACATGAACACATAGAAAAAAGTTATCATATTATCAGGTACTCAAACCTCCATATCAATACACTATCATGATATCATATCATCTTTTTATATCATATCTTTCTGTAATCAGAGTTTGTCGCTTTATTACGTATCATCCTGATATTACATTATCACAATTTCGTCTAATTACATCACATTATATTATCACATCACATCGCCCTATCATCATATCGTTATCTCATTAATTGTTAATGACATTTTAATGTTATTTGCTGAACATTTTTCTTAAAACATGTATCATCATATTATCTCGTCATTATATCATTCATTCCATTAACTAATTTATTTATTTATTTATTCATTCATTTATTCATTCGTTCGTTCGTACGTTCGTTCGTTCTTTTGTTCGTTCGTTCGTTAGTTCATTCGTTCATTCGTTCCTCTCTCGTCGTGGTTAAAAGCGTGACTGGCTTACGTGCCTTTAATTGGATTATAATTGCGTACAAACACGCGCGCAAGTTAGGTCAAGAATGATGTATGTATGTATGCGTGAGTATGTGCGTGAGTATGTTTGAAAAATTTGTATGTTTGAGGAATTTGTATGTTTGAGGAGTTTGTATATATGTGTTTTAATGTGTATGTTTGTGCGTTTAAATACATGCGTATATGTGTGTATGTAATTTCATGCGCATGGTTTTATGTATGTGGGTGTGTGTGTGTGATGTGTACATGTGCGTGTATGTGTGTGTTCGTATGTTTGTGTGTGTGTGTGTGTTTGTGTGTGTGTGAGTAATTTCATGGGTGTGGTTTTTTATGTATGCATGTCTGTCTGTGTATGTATGTGTGTGCGTGTTTGTGTGCGTGTATGTGTGCGTGTATGGTTATATGCAAGTTGTTTTCTGGATCAATATCGATTTCTAAGTAACTGCCAATAAACCCTTGTCGCGATTGGATGATGGACTGTAAGGAAGATAATTGTTTGTTGTGATGATATCATGATAATGATATATTGTGGTGATATAAGGATAATGATAAACGGTGATATAATAATAATGATGATATTACCTCAACGACGATGACGACGACGATGAAGAAAATGATGATAACAATCTCAAAAAAACTATATCGGTAAAAATTGAGGAAAGATTATTTTTATGGCAGTTCGTAATGGGTTTTTGTTGCATTGTTTAGCGTATCAACGTGTTGCACGAAAAGATCTCTATAGATACATAACCTTATTACATGGCATCTGTGAAATAGTAAAATGATAAGCGTTTTTGGCAGTGTAATGGTTAAGATGCCCAACACAGCTGTTGAAGTGTCTGGGTTTGAATACAAAGAGATTTCTGCCTACAATATGCAATGCGTGTAATGCGTTAATTTGCGTGTACTTGTATGCTATTTACATAATGCGGTTATTGATACTTCTAAGAAGGGATGAAAACCACTTTTTAAAATTTTCTAATAAATTATTTTCGTATATTCTTTATAAATGTTTGTGGCTTGGAATCATACAATTATTTCATACATTGCATTGTGAATTTATATAACAGTGCATTTGCTTTCATGTTGAATTTAATTGGAAAAAAACATGTATTTAAATAGAAACAAACAAATATATCGTGTATATGTTTGTTTGTGTATGTGTTTGTGTACGTATATGAATATGTGTTTGTGTACGAATATGTGTTTGTGTACGTGTATGTGTTTGTTTACGTGTATTAGTATGTGTTTGTGTATGTATTTATGTGGTTTACTATTATTTGCGGGGAATAAAGTGTAAGGATATTTGAGCAACCGTACCTTTCCATAATTAAATTTACAATTGGTTTGAGAGTGCTTCATAGGAGAATGGTAGATATATGCATGTTCGTACATACGGGCGTACATGCATACATACATACATACATACATACATACATACATACATACATACATACATACATACATACATACATACATACATACATACATACATACATACATACATACATACATACATACATACATACATACATACATACATACATACATACATACATACATACATACATACATACATACATACATACATACATACATACATACATACATACATACATACATACATACATACATACATACATACATACATACATACATACATACATACATATGCATACATATATGTATAATACTAAAGTAGCCATCAGAAGCAGTACAAGTTCGTAAATGTATTACCTTCGTGTTTGCGAATAAAACATGTACGTGCTAGGTTTTTATTCGTCGGATTGCACAATTGTGTTTTTTTATGATGCTTCGTATGTTTGTGTATGTGTGTGTTTGCATGTATGTTTGTGTATGTATTATAATATTCGTACGGTTTGCAATAAAAATAATCATAGGTACCGACAACAGACACACAATCTTTTTAAAAGCATGTGAATCAACGTTGCATTCAATTAATATATTTACTATATAATTTTCTGCTTTCATTGATCACGGGAACTTCAAACATAAAATTTTTTAATGTGGAAAAAAATGGAGGCACGAATAAAAAAACGTACTTTTTTTTATCTCTTTCAACAGGTTTATTAATAAAAAAAAAAATCATGATATGTTAATTTTTTATTGTATAATAACATTAAACAACTCACTACACATGCAGCACATGAAAAAGAAGACACACAAACATTTCCAACTTTAAACAACTCACTACAATTAAACACCTCCTCGTCAACAGACATGCTTGCATTCGGTGGGAAGTTTTCGGCTGCATCTAAATACGCTTGTCTGATTATTTGTACGTGTTACGCGAGATAATTGGAAAAATAATAAAATGGAAAAACTATTTTTGGACATAATACTAGAGAAAGAAAATTCTATGGAAAAAATAATTGAGACAAACTACAAAGAACAATTTCAAAGATTGGTGGTGTATGCAATATTTTTTTGTTGAAGATGATGACTTGAAGATAAAACATACTACGATAAGATATAGTGATGAGTCACATTGAATGTGGAAGCAACATTAGGATAAAAGTGAAATAGAGAGAAAAAAATGAAACAGAGAAGGAAAGAGAGAGAGAGAGAGAGAGAGAGAGAGAGAGAGAGAGAGAGAGAGAAATGACAATAAGTAAAGATGTAAACGAAAATGTAAAAATAAAAGCTTATGAAGTAAAGAAAGTGAAAGAGACAAAAGTAAAAGAGGTAAAAATTAATTAGGAATTTAAAACTACAAACAGAAAAAGCAAATCACTATGAAAGAGATAGAAAAATGGAAAAAAATAATTAAATTAAGCAAAAAATTTAAAACCTGAGGTGACCTAAACTTGATGAAGGCGGTTCAATAAATTTTTTACTGTTTGTTAAAAATTTAACAAAAAGTAACCTGATTATAACCTTTTTTTATTAGTAATTCTATTAATTATAACAATGTAAAAAATAATAATAACATAAATAAAGATAATAATAATATTATTATGAAACAAATGTGAGTTATTTTTAGCTGAGCTGAAAGGCTTAAATATTTAATAATCTTTCTTTGCGTTTTTTAACGTCATCGTCGTCACCATCATATTATCGTCATTATACCATTACCATCATCATATATCATCATCATTATTATTACCGTACCATCTTCATATCATCATTGTCATATTACCATAATCATCAGTCAACATATTATTATCATCATATCACTATCATTATTATGTTATCATAATCATTGTCATCCTCTTCCTTTTCTTCCTCCTCACCATCACCATGAATGAATATTTTTTCCAATCTTTATCATCTTCAGCATCTGGTGCTTCATCAGCATCGTCGTCATCATCGTCGTCGTCGTCTTCGTCATCATTTGATTAACGCGTATCTATTTCAAAGATATCCATAACGAACCACAAACAAACAGCATGTTTGTCGTCACCATCATCGTTATCATTGTCATCTCCACCACCGTCATCATCATCGTCTTTATCACTTCGTCATTTTCTCATCATCATGTTAAATAATATTTTTGTCATAATCGCTGTCCAATTTTCAGATATTAACAATTAATCTACTCGACTAACAGCTATTACATCACAAAAAGGAACATAATATTATTATTTACAGGGCTGTAGAAAAGTAATTTAATAATAAAAACAACAATAATTGTATATTAACGATCGTCAACATCATTATCACCACCGCAAATCATCATCAAAGGCACATTAATCCCTATGTTATTATCACGACTCATGAATGTAAACAAACCATTTATCTGGGAATCAAACCTTGGCTGATTTTGTGTACATGCACTTCATTCGTTCGTTCATTTGTTTCTGCATTCATTCATTAATTTATTCCAACATCTATCCATTCATTCGTTCATTCATTCATCTATTCATCCGTTCATTCATTCAGTGTGCATGTCCAACAAGCAAAATTCACATTGAACGGATAAGCAAACATTTCCTGACCGGTCACTCACACTGCATCAGTTTGCTTTATATGTGAAAAGTTTTAGAAACAAAAAATTGTTGACAACAAAATTTTGCAACAAAATTCAGCACAGCAACAAAACGAATTAACGTTACAAGTTCGTCAAAAAATTTTCAAAAAAAAATAATGTCAAAAATTTAACGACACTCGTGCTGATGATAAAATCACAGAACATAAAGTTGAAAATGTTCTCGGCCAATGCAAAACAAACCATCCCCATCTTTCTACTTTTTCCGAACAGAAAAATTTCATTTTTAATAAGCTTTGCAGTTTTTTGCTGGTCAAGTTTGCCGTCAACAAAATAATCAACGATGGCAACAAAACCATCAACAACAACATCAGCAACATCATTAACAATATCAACAACAACATCAACAACAACATCAACAAAGTCAAAAAATTTAAACAGACTAATTTTTTACTACATAAGGCTTACATCTCAGATGATATCTTGAATCATTAATAGAGCAACTTTAGTTGCAACAACATTTTCAAAACCAGAAGCAGCAAAAGTAATGAAAACATCAAAACCAAGAGATCAAACAGACACGCGGCTTCCGTTAACGACGTCCCATACATCAAAAACGCCAACATTAATAAAAATAACATCAACGTCAATGTCATCAACAGAAACAACATCAAAAGAAGGCACATTATCTCGAATACTTCTCACGACAATGATCTTTTTCACTCTCGTTAATATTCAAAACAACAACAACAAAAAACCAAATCAGCACCACAGAAAATTAACAACCTTAAAAAAGTCAATAAAAGCCGTGGTCGCCATGGTAACGTTCTGCGCTACATTGTCAACTGCACAGCTGTCGTTAGCCGGAAAATCGAAACTATTTCTTTCCGGAATTTCCCAGAGGGATAGTGTGTTCTTACGTAACTTATTTCCGGTAGCTAATTATAGACGAGCGGAAAGGGCGTCTGACGTGGAAAGTTATGGAAGTCATCACGAACGACGAAATATAAATTCCAAGTTATTTGATTCGAGGTTGACAACTTTGTCTTCATCATTGTTGTCGATGTCGCTATCTTTATCCTCGTCGTCAACATCATCTTCATCGTCAACATCACCGCCATCGTCGTTATCATCGTCATCGTCGTCGTCATTTTCTTCATCATTATCACTGCCCACTTCTCTGTATCCATCATTAATTTCAACGACCAGGCACAAAACTGAAATCCCGTTTGCTACAACATCGTCAACCACACATACGTCATCATCGACAGAAACGCCGCCGTCAATGTCGTCATCGTTTTCGTCGTCATCATCGTCGTCGTCGTCTTTCTCACCACCACTGCAGCTTCAAATTCGACCACTTCAGCAGCTACCTCCATCATCGACTGCAGCACATCCTTCAAACAACCAAGATGAGAACCGCCATCTTGTCGTCATCGTCGTTCTCAGCATCCTCGTCATCTCCGCCATTTTTTTTACCATCTTCCGGTTGATGGTGAAAGCAGAAGCACACACGGTGAAGTCGACGGACAGCTGTCGCAGCAACCGCGAAAGCCTCATCTTCAGTGACAGGGACAATGCGTTCTCCATGGACGAGTTCTCGTGAAGCGGCAAAATTAATAAAAATAAATAAATTAAAAATCATAAAAATAAACAAAACGAATAAAGATAAATTCAATGTAATGATTATCTTTTAACTTGCGTAGGTACCACGCGTCACGACAATACATAATTGCTGGCAGTGATATATTTCAGACGATAATATAACCGTCAAATTATTTGATTTTCGCGGTATTCCCGACGGCTAAGCAAGCCAAAGTACGTAATGCACGCGAGAGTGCGTGCAAATGAATGTAATGCGCAGCCAAATGAACAAATTGCTAGGCCAATTTGAGATTAGAAATCATTTGCCCGATAATTACTACAAGGCAGCTTGGCTGGCATTTCAACAACCAAGCTGTCCTGCGTGCAAGATTATTTTTATACTATGTCTGTGGATGAAAAATTTCAGCAGGTACATTAACGCGCGTGTACCAGATGGTACTGATATGTACTTAATATTAATGTGTGTATGTGTACAATGTGTGCAATGTCAAACATGTTTGCAATTGTATGCATTCGCGTGTTTGTATATTAATACAGTTTTAGTGGAGTAATAAAAACATTACAGCTACACAAGTTTTTTTTTTCATATTACAGAATACATATTCGTTAAACTGTTGAGAAGTGTTTGATGCGTTTTTACATTGAAAGTAGTATGGGTGGAAAATTTTTATTAAAACACAAGTTTTAAATTATGCCATTTCATATTCTTTTAAAATTTTTATATCATCGCCATTATATTTCTGCACGTGGAACGTGGAATTTTTAAAAAAACTTTCATTATGAGATACATGTTATACATGTTTCACATACATGCATACATACATACTTGTACAAATTTCACACACACACACACACACACACACACACACACACACACACACACACACAGATATGTATGGAGAGCAATGTAGGTTGGAATAAAAATTAGCATCATTTTGCTTGCTGCCTGCGTCCAAGGAGCCGAACACGCATTTAATTACAATCTGCGCCTGTCTACACTTAATTGTATTGTACACAGTACCAACGAATACCTAATAGATAATACCACTTTTGAATACCCTCTGCCTCAACACCATTTCAAATCACCACTTGATTCTGTTTAACAACTTACAAACTTTTTTATTTATGATATCTTGAAAAAATTCTACATAACTCATTTCAAAAGTTTTTTTTTATTATCTGCCAATGTGTTTCATCAGCTTTTTTTTTTATAAAAGTATCTAAAACAAATGATTGCAAGTTTGAGGAAGGAAATAAAAATTAAACTACAGAGACATTTAAACTGAGGTAGCAGAAAGAGTTTCCTGGCTGTGGGTGCAAAAAAAATGGGCTGATTTGATGCGGTCCACATTCATCCAGGGGAATTACGAGAGTGAAAACACCACGTATTTGCGTTCCGTACGCAAGAATCACATGATTACTACAGTGGTTTCAAAAGTACTCGAGAAATAATATACTGCAGAGAAATTGTGTGTACGTATTTTTGTATCTATTTTTGTATGTGTACAGTATGTAAAATATATTTATATACGTATGCTTGTCTGTCTGTATGTATGTCAGAATGTCTGTAAATCTAACGTAGAAACGGTAGAAGATTGGTGGATAAAATGACGCTAACTCTATGTTTCCATGCTAGTGTGTATGTATGTGTGCGTATGTATGTATGCATGTATGTTTGAATATCTGTATGTATGCCTGTGTATGTTTGTATGCGTGCATGTATGTATGTATGTATGTTTTTGTATGCATAATTGAATGAGCATAGAACGTTTGATCGATTTACACCTGAATGAACATAAATATTAGTATTTTATATTTGTAAACAACTTTTTTTCACATATACTTTTTGTGTATCTGGACACACGTGTTTGTATATTTTTATTACATTTTTTAGTGTGTTTACATGAATGATACTCATGTTTGCAATATTGACTTATTTTCTCTAGGTATATATGTCACATTTCGTGTATTTCTGTTTGTATATTGATCATATTTCTTCATATAATATCCGCAATAAGGTTCAACACAAATATACATAAGTAATAATTTCTATAGTTTATTTTTATCAATTTTAAACATTTATTTTGAATAATAATAACATAGTATACATTTACACAAATTTGTTCATTGACTATTTTATTATGACTAAGATACCAGCAACGAAGATGACGATTCATGGTTTCTTTAAACATACTACAAATTCTTCTACGTCTGAATCTTATTTACTTTCTGCTAAATTCATCAGATGTTTTACTTTATGCTTTATTTATTATCATATTTATTTTTCAATTTTTCAAAATTTTCAACTAATTTTGAAAATGTTTTTGAATAAATTAGAAATTTCTCGGATTAGTTTAATCGAAAAAAATTTTAATTAGACTGCGTGTGTTTGACTTTTGGGGTTTCTAAAATAATTTAAAAAATTTTTAGTTTGTGAAACTTAAGCATTTCTATTCATGTTGAACGATTTTCTAAATTTATAAGAAAAATAACAGTGAATATTGATGATATTGAACATATAAACATTATGATCTAGTTGGTTTTTTTAATTTTAGGAAATAACTTTATGAGAATACGTAATATTAAAACTTTATTCGCAGAATCTTTCTTACTTTCTTTCTTTTTATTTCTTTTTATTTATCATTTTTACTGTTGTTCTTTATTATACTGTCATCATCTTCATCATCGCCATCATCATTTACATCATCGTCATTATCACCAATTCCATCATCATTTTCTTCATTTTCTATAGCAATTTCTATTTTCTATTCTAAATTTTCACTATCTCAAAACCCTCTTGAACCGTCATCCTCACCATCAGCATCCTTCTCATCATCAGCATCTTCTTTATCATTATCCTCTTCCGTTTCAATCATCTTTTCTTTAATATAATAATCATCATCGTCGTCCTCTTCAGCAGTTTAATTATCCTCTACTTTATCATCACCATCGGTTTCATCATCATCATCTTCTTCATCATCACCGCCGCCCTGTCCATTAGCATCTTAGCGAGTTTTATTTATATTGGAGCATGGAGAAATGATGTAAACCGGTTATATTAAATTCTTCGTTTCCACGTTTTGAATAGTAGATGTGTATATGTGTGTGCGCGTGTGTGTGTAACTCTTCGCTACGTTGTTAAAATGCATTAATGCATAGTTTTATACATTTATATACATAAATGCGTGCATGCATTTTATACATGCATGCAAATACATATTCACGTACAAAAATGCATGTGTTAATTCCTTCTTATAAAATTAAAACGCTCATAGAAACAAATGAGTAAATACATGAATGCTAATTAACATGCATGTATATCATACAAATATGCATGAATGCATAGACGCATCCATGCCGTTATTTTTCAAATGTGTATATTAATAAATAAATTTTTTGCTTTAGTTTCATCATTTTCTAAATTTTTTAATAAATATTTTTGTTGTATTGTTGTAAATCCTTGGCTTTCATAGGATTTCTATATTTCCAACACCAGTGTCGTGGCTTCCAACGACTGTCAAGTGTTCGTTATTCCGTAGGTTCAAGATTTCCGATAGATGAGCACAAACAAGCGCTTCAAACTCAAACTTTGCTAGACGTTTCTCTAAATGCCAACAGAAAATAGAAACAATAAACTAATCCAAGTGACTACGTAAATCACATTTGCAACTTCGATTCTTCTGCTGGGAACCTGACTTTTAAACCTGACTACGTAGGACGTATTTCTAGTCGATTTGAAATCCAAAGACTACAAATATTGTAAAGATAACAATAGTCAATTAATAAATAACAGCGCAATTCGATTATTCTCGCATCATCATCGTCATCATCATATCATCATCATCATTGCCATATCATTGTCGTCATCATCACATCATCGTCATCATCGTCGTCATCGTCGTCATCATATCATAGTCATATCATCGTATCACGTCATCAGTGTTTTTGTTCATTACTAACGCAGCTTATTTACTGCGTGTATTGTGGATAAATTAAAAAATAAATAAATAAACTTTCATGTCTACTAAAACGCTGACTAACCTAGTATAAGAAAGTTAAAAATTTAAGGAATTAAACCCATCTTAGTGCCAAAATTTCGTAAGAAAGAAAGAAAGAAAGAAAGAAAGAAAGCGAACCACATTGAGTATGAAAATAAAAACTGGTTTCTCATTTACTTTTTTTCATTTAAAAAAAAGTAAAAAATGTTCTTTATTTAAATTTTCAATTTTCTGATCACGTTCGTTGAAACTCTTGAGAAATATACCAAAAGTATCATTTTCTAAGCCACATTCAAATGTTCGTATATTTATTTTTTTTCTGAAAAACTTCAACACGAACTTTTTTAATTTTTCATATTATTAAATCAAATAAAATAATTGAAAAAAAATCCATGTTAAACTGGAATTTAAGAAAATTTATATAAATTCTTTTAAAACTTGAAAATGAATATTTGTAAAACTATCAACAACAAAAACGATCAGACATTAAAAAAAACTTGAAAATAACTAAATAAAGTCAACAAACTATGTACTCAAAACAAATTTTAATATAGTTTGTAAATAGATTGTAAATATTTAAAGAATGAAACAATTTGTAAATACGCGCTAATATTTAAGATAACGGCATAGGCAACACATAATAAGCAATCAACTGATTGAATGATTGGTTAGTTGAATGATCGATTGATTGAATGATTGGTTAGTTAAACGATCGATTGATTGAATGATTGGTTAGTTAAACGATCGATTGATTGAATGATTGAATGAATGATTGATTAATTAATTGATTGATTGATTAAATGATTGAATGAATAAATGATCTATTGATTGATTGAATGATTGGTTGATTGATTGACTGGTTGGTTGGTGGTTTGATTTGTTGTCTAGCTGGTCGGTTGGTGGTTTGTTGATTGATTGATAGATTGGTTAGTTGAATGATTATTCGTATGACTGTATTATTTGACTGGCTGATTGAATGATTAACGGTTAATCCGTTGATCAATCAATTAATTAAACAATTATTTCATCAATTAAATGCTGATTAATTAAATGATTGAGCAGGGTGCATTGAATTGTGAAATTATAGTATAGAAGATAATTAACTGTAATGTGAAAAATGTAATCTAGAAAAAGACAAAATCAGACCTCTGATACATTATAAATATCATTCATGTATTTAAGAATCTAGTTGCAATAATTGTCATTATATTTTATACTGCAATAAAATTCTTTCCGTTAATAATACAATCAATGGCTATCATATAAAACAGTCGTTAAGTTCCTCACTCTACTATGAAGCGTGAACTCTGGAGAGCCCTGAAGCAAGCATATGATAAAATTAAACATGACGAAGGTATGGATGAATGGATTGATGAATGGGTTGATGAATTGATAAGTGAATGAATGAAAGAAGGAATGAGTGAATGAATGAATGGATGGAGAGATGAATGAAAAAATAGATGAATGAATGAAAAAATATATATAAGAATAGGTGAAGGAATAAATGGATGAATGAATGGCTAGATAATTGGATTGGAAAAAAGAATTGGATTCGATAGATGAGTTGATCGATAGATGAGTGAATGAATGAATTTATAGATGGATAGATGTATGGTTAGATGAATAGAAAAAAAGATGAATTGATAAATAAATTAATGAATGAATAGTTTCTAATAAATGAATTGGTGGGTGAGTTTATGATAGAGAAACGGATATAATAGCTAATTAGCCAAACGAATGGTCTCATAGATAATCATGTCACGTTATAATTTCTGCTCTAACAATGACAACTGCCATTGAATATTTTCACAGAAGTCCTTGATTTTTTCCAGTTGCCAATAAGTTTTCCAACTGAAATTTTCATTATTTTTGCTCTTCTTCGACAAACTTCAGCTTTTCATTTGTTCGCCTTCAAATCGACCTGCTATCTATTTTTTTAAACGCTCCAATAACTTTTTTGTGTGGATGGTATTAAAATCATTTCTTAAAAAGTCTGCTATTATTTATATATTGTTTGATGTGTAGTTGATTTTTATAGATATTTAGTGATTAATTTAATTGATGAAGAAGTGAGACGAGGGAGTTTTCGTCTGAATAGTCTATCGTAATAAAG
Source organism: Helobdella robusta (assembly GCF_000326865.2). Lineage (NCBI taxonomy): Eukaryota > Metazoa > Annelida > Clitellata > Rhynchobdellida > Glossiphoniidae > Helobdella > Helobdella robusta. The sequence goes on along the minus strand of NW_008705459.1, from coordinate 2,751,129 downwards.
TAAGTGTTAAGTGGTGAGAAGCTGAATGAGTGATGATTAAAAAATGAAAAAAGACAAAATTTCAAGTACTTTTCAATTCAACGATTTGTTTTTACAAATTTTTTTAAATTTTTGAACATTCATCTCACGTCAGTCTGGCCTAGCCAACCGGTTATAAATTTCCAAGAAGTCTCTTCATTTTCCTTGTACAAAATACCAAATTAATGACAAAAATGAAGTGCAGGGCATTAATTCAAACAATTTGAAAACATTCAGCTAGAAAGAACTTCATTCATTTGATTTGAAAAATAATTTTTTTTTTCTGCCATCTAGCGATTACTATAAACCACGCTGACGGTGACGATGACCGCCATGCAAGTGAACGCCGATATCGCAAGGGCCAGCCACCGATATTTAAACTGCCTGGTTACCACGTTGCCCAAAAAAATCGCCCCTTGCTGCTGCTGCTGTTGCTGCTGCTGTAGTAGCTGCTCTTTTTCTTGCTGCTGATCTACTGTTGAGGTTTGCGGTTGTTGTTTAGGCAACAATGTTAGATTCTCTTTGTCCTGTTGATCGGAGATGTTGTTCATCTGCTGTTGTTGTTGTGTTAGGTATAATCTGGAAAAAATACATCATTATCGTGATTTGGTTTAGGAAATTAATTCCAATACATAAAAGTGCCTTTTTGGTACGTTTTTTAAACATTATATACTCTGCCCTAGTGAAAACGTGCTTGCTTGTCATCGCATTATACATCAAAGTTTTTTTTTATTTCTACAACCATGTTATGTAACTCGTTGAAGTTCATTGATGAAAATTGACATTAAAACAAGTTAGACACGGTTTAGAATTTTTAAGCGACTGAGCGACTGAGCTTATTCATAATTAACTAATTAACTCTTCCATTATCATCTTGTCATCATCTTTTACTCATTATGTGCTTAATTTTCTTTACAACTGTTACTTTGTGGGATATATTCTACGGGTATTTTCATCATCATCCATCATCACTTTCATCAAATACATTTATTTTCTGTTTACCAGTCAACATCATCAGAAAAAGACAAACATACCGGATAGTATACAAATATAATTGTTGTTGTTGTTGTTGATGTTGCTGTTGTTGTCTTGTCTGTTGTTGATGTTGATACTCTGGATAGTACAGAGACATTGGATTGATGACCGTTTCAACGCTTACTACTTCATGAGCTTTTTTGATAGAAATTAAACGTACCACACTTTAATATGTTCAAATTATATGAACTATCTTATATGAAAAATGGGTTTTAACATTTTATCGGTAGAATAGTGAAAGCAAATTAACTAAGAAATTAATTTCAGTCATTCGGCTGATCAGTAAGAAACATCATCAACATCAATAACTATAATTAATCTATGAAGAAACTCACCGTAAACTCTGAGGAAATCTGCAATTCTCTTCATAAGAACATCGATCGTTTCAAAACTCCCGCCAAAACATTTGCAGCTCTTGCTTACGCCATCAACAGTGTCTCCATCACCTTGATTGACCTGGCAATCTCCAATGCAGATGATGACGTCAGAGTGATGTACCATTTCCGGAATGAAAGATTCGTACGTCACGGAATCGAACGGATATTGAACTTTTATCGTTCGAATTTTGCCGATTTGACCGTCGGCGATGCTGGTTTTCGCGGCCTTTTTTGATTTTTTGTTACTGGCATTTTGCGATTTTGAGGACTTTTTTGACTGTTTTTCAGTGAAATAGTAGAGTCTTAAGATGCGGAATATCTCAACAGAACGACTTCTGAAATCGTTGTCGTCCATGTTGATGCTATTGATGAAAGCGTTGTTGTTGTTGTTCGAAACATGATTTAACGTGTAAGTCACGTGGTTGCTGTTGCTTTGCTGTTGTGGTTGTTGTTGATTTTCATCGTTGTTGCTGTTGCTTATTCCTGGAATGGTGAAATAGGATATGGGACCTGATTCGTTTCGAGGATCTGTTGTTTGAGAAGTTTTTTGTGACTGTTGTTGATGTTTTTGTGGCCGTTGTTGGTGTTTTTGTGGCTGCTGTTGTTGATGGTGTTGATGTTTTAATGGTTTTAATGACTTAATTATGTTGATGGTAGTCTAATGCATTCATAAATGCATCAGCGTTGTTGCTGCTGTGGAATATCAGTTTGCATGCTGTTGGTAATATTATTTGTTCTGCTGTTTGAGAGTATTTTTTGCCAAAATAAAAAAATTGATTTAATTCTTGCAAACAAAATTATTATGATCAAGTATATCTTTTAAATAGAATTGTTATAATTTTTGTTGATAATTCTCATGCTATAACCGGTAATATTATAGTTGCGTTAACAAAATCTCAAAAAAATATCTTCAATTTTGCTTGGCGTACCTTGAATCTTCTGAACTAACAGTGACTGCAAATTGCAAACGATAATTAATACATTATCATCTCCACTAGTATTAGCAGCAGTAGTTGTAGTAGTAGTATTAGAAGCAGTAGTGTCATCGGTAGTAGCAGCAGTAGTGGCTGTCTTGATATTTTCAATGTTGTCTTGCTTTAAAAAGTCGTTCAGCCTTTTTAAGAACATTTCAAATGGTTCGTACCCCGATTTCGTTTTTTGGGGTAAGAAATCTTTAATACCTGAATAACAGAATAACAATAGGCAAGCATGAAAATAATTTGATATCAATATGTTTTTTCGTCATTAAGTTGAAAAATTTATTTAAATCAAATATTGAGATGACGTGATTCAATTTAAAACTAACAATTTTTTACGACTCAAGAAAATTGCCTTCTTGAATTTAAAATAAGACTAAATGTTTAACAAAAAAAGATTTACTAAAAAAATTACAAAAATATTTAAATTCAAATAAACTGAAAAGTTAAAAAAAACATTAGATGACAAATGACACCGAGACTAATTATTACTAAACGACCTATATTCAACTTGTGGAGCTGTTGGGGCTGTTCAGCGTAGAGGGTCTGCTGTTTGTCACTCTCCTTCAAGAGATAGACCCTTAGAATCTGCACCTGGCAGCTGTCGACCTTGACCTCTTCACTCCACTTAGTCACGTGACACTGGGGGTGGTTATGACGCAATGGAACGTTTACCGTCTCCATGGAGATTATTTTACCTGCGATTAGGAAATCGGTGATGTTATCGTGTTTCTCTGTATTGTATTTTTTGGATATTTTGTATATCTTTTTGTATTTTTTCGGTATCTTTCGATTTTGTATTTTTTGTGTTTTATTTTTTTAAATATAATGACAAAAACCTTTTTTAATTTTATAAAAGGTGAAAGTTACAGCTTTTTTAGCAGAGCAAAAATTTTGCTTTACAACCATTTAAACATGAAGAATTTTTAAAACAATTTAGCGATATAAAAAATTTGCGTATTAAATAACAAAAAAATTATTAGTAATAATACTAAGTAGTATCAGTATTATATATACTGCTATATAAACTAATGACAGTGCATTTTTATAATATAAACGTCATTTCATTATACCTACTGCAGTAGGTATAATGAAATATAATGAAATGAAATGGTATAATAGGTATACTTACTGTAAGATATCTGAATTCGATGTGATTGTGCAAAAAAATAACAATACTACTACTACAACTGCTATTACTACTGCTGCAACTGCTGCAACTACTACTGATACTACTACTACCGCTACCACTAATATTACGAATAATAAAATTTCAAAATTATTTTCGTTTTCACTAGATAAAAGTTCACCTTTGACGTTTTTGTTATTTATTTTTTTGTTCATCCTGACGACCAGATCCTGAATCCTCTCAAACTTTTCCGGTATGACGTCAGTATGATATAATGTCACGTGACGTTGCTGTTGCTGTTGTTGTTGCTGCTGTTGACGTTTGTTTGTCTTTATTTTCATGTTATTGTTGTTATTGATGTTGTTGTTGTTGGTGTTGGTGGGGATGGTAATGGCAGTCGAGGAATTTATTTCAGAGCTGCATGAGTACCACAATCTGTTAGAGGGGAAATGACGTCATTGTCACCGTTATTATTATTATTATTATTATTATTATTATTATTATTATTATTATTATTATTATTATTATTATCTGTATTATCGCTAATTAAAATCACCATCACATCATCACCGTCATCGTCATTGTAATCATTATCCTCATCATCATCGTCATCACCATCATCAAATTCCTTATTGTCATCGACATCATCACTATCATCATAATTGTTATCATCATCGTCACCGTCATTATAACCAATTTCATCACCATCATCTCCATCATCAAGATCGTTATCATGACAACCTCAACCCTCTAGCAAAGTACGTGCTTTTCCCCTCTTCCAAGCTCCTGGACCCCACAAGAGCCATCCCACTTCCGGTATCCACCATCTTCTTTTCGTCATCAGTCATCCACGTGATCGTTTCGCAAGATTTTAATTGGATGGCGCCATCGGATTTGGCCAGCCAATCAGAGGCTCTCTCGACAATTTTCCTTTTTGGATGAATTTTATAAGTTTTTTAAATTTTTAAGTTGTTGTTAATGATTGTTGTGATTTTTATTCAAAGTTTTAATGTTCTTATTCTATATTTTACTATTTGTGTTGATTTTTTTCATTGCGGAATCGTTAAATTCACTGTTTTTATTGAAACGCGTCATCAATATAAATATTGCCGTGTAGCAATGCCGTGAACGGTGTGAATAATTCAAAAGCAGTTGCTCTATAACAATCCATGCTTGCACTAAAACTTCTGATTTTTAAATTATTATTATTATCATTATTATTATTTATTGTCATGTTTCATTTGTATTTGTTATGATATTATCATCACGGTGAAAGGTTAAAGGTTAAAGGCACCTGAGCCTGAGGTCCTGTGACCGTTTTCAAGCTTTTACTTTTTTATACAATATAGATAAAACTAGGTTTTCACGCGATGTGACGTACGTGTTTGTGTGTGTGTGTCTGTATGTGAGAGATATGTGTGTGTGTGATGTGTTTGTAATGTTTGTGTTTGTGTGTGTGTGTGTGTGCGTGTGGTGTATGTGTGTGTTTGTTTGTGCAAAAAATTGATAGCTCTGAAGGAAGTATATTTATTAAGAGAAAACCTATTTAACTTTCTAATGTTATTTAATGATTTCACTATCAATACAAGTTTATTTGCTACTATTTTTTACTTCAGTAATTATATCTATAATGGCACTGTTATTAATTCAATTTTGCGGCAAAAATATTTTTATATGAATTATTGAAAAGCTGAAAGAAATTAAAAAAAAATTATAATGAATAAAATGAAAAAATCTAGATGGAATTTTAAAAAAGATAAAAAAATATCCAGGGAAACAAGTCTCACGTAAAGTTTTCAGATTTTTCCCAAAGAGAATCGCAGACGTTAATTGCCAAGTTGGCGCCATTATTCGAGATGAAGTTGTTGTCGGAATGCGAGTTGGATTTAAGGAAATTATCGTTAGCTGGAGACCATGGCAGAAAATCTTTGTAGTGTATGAGAGTGTTGTTGTTGGTTTTGATGTTGTTGCTGTAGAAGTAGTTGTGGTGAGTTTCTTCGTTGTTGTCGTCGTTGTTTGTTGTGATTGGGATGTCACTGCTACTGTTGTTGTTGTTGTTGTTGTTGTCAAACATGTTGTTGTTGTTTCGAGAAAGATGAGCAATTTTGTTGTTTTATAATTTTACTTTAGTTTGTTGGATAGTTGTTTTGTTGAATGTCGGTTTTATCTGCAGCATGTATCGTTGTTATTATTATTAATATCATTATTGTTGTTGTTGTTGTAGTTGTTGAGTGGTTATTTTTAAATTAAACAACGACAATTAAACTATGAAGATGGTTGTAGAGGTCATTAAATCAGCAGACATAAAATGAGTGATGCAACTTCAGATTGAATTAAAATGACGGACAGAATGGAAATATAAGTTGTACTATAAGACGACAGTGATACTAATAAAAGATGCAGTAAGGAGTAATATTTTGAAAATGAAATGAAATAAACATTGCAAATAATTTAAATCTTCACTGAACTTTTATTACCTAGTTACTACTAAATTATTTTAAAATCCATTTTTCAATAAGTTTCTGTAATTATTGAACGTATCTACCCCACCAGCACAATCATCAACATTAACATAGCCGTGATAAATGAGTCGCACTATTTTAATATATGAAAAAATTAACGATTTAGGTACACATTTTTTGGGTAATACGTTAATTCGTATGTGTATATATGAGTGTGTGTAGAACGCATACACAAGCACACACACACACATACAGACAAACATGCACAAATACACATACACAAACTCATAGAGGTACATTATTCATGCATCCAAATTCACTCATCATTGACAGAATAAATATCAAACACATATAAATAAGAAACGAAATATTCACCGAGCAAGAAACAGGAAAAAAAATCATGTTCACTATTTATCACCCAGCGTAGAACAAAAACTCTACAGACAACCAACCGATATACCGGCCAACCAACTGACCATAGAACAAAAAGTCATAAAAATCAATAAGAGATATATGCTGTACACATATTGTTGTGCATATAAAGTTGTGTACAACTGTGTGTTTTTGGGTGTAATGTAAGGTATGTTTGTATATACAATCGAATGAATACATGAAATTGTTAAAAATAAATCACCAGTAGAATTGAAACTAATTAATGAAATATCGGTTTATATTACATCAATGCAAGCAAGCAAGGAGACGTGATACAGTTGGAACTTACACTGAAATACAGCAACATACAACCATCTACGCGCATTCCTATTGAGACAAACGTGCTAGCATGTTTTTGAATCAGAGGTGAAACAATAAACATGAAACTTTGAATGCATCTAATCAGATAACCGAGATTACAGAAGCAAAATATTCACACAGATTGAAACGCAGTATAAAAATGCAAACGACTATCAGACACACACAGAAACAAGCACACACACAGCAAAACAACACACACAGATATACACAACAACACAGACACACACACACACACTCTACTTACTGGCATTCAAAAACATTTGGCCGAAAATAAACTTGCAAAGCAAATAATGGGAAACAAGCCAAAGAAGTTTGTTAAATTGATCGAATGAATGATTTCATGAAGTAACATTTTTTCAAATGCTGAAAAAATATAAAGTCCGAAAAATGTTTAAAGAATAGCAAAATAGTGATGGGGAAAATAAATTAGAACGTATGTAGACGTGTGGTGACGATGGAATGGTTGTAGGAAAACATTTTTATGTGCACATTCAAAGATGTTCTCATCTCACATCTTTCGTTCATTTTGCTGGGTTGACATCCTTTCATGATAGTTGTTTTCCATATTCGCTGCAAACGCGTACGATGTGTGTACACGCTTTGTGCACTCCTGTGGTCTCATATGAAAATAAATATACAGGTGCGTATGCTGGTTTTTTTGCATGTGTGCACTTTTACATGTTTGGTGTCTATGTACACGCACACATGCACAAACACACACGTTAACACATAAATTTTATGCAGACAAAATAATCTCAAATAAGTTTTCAGAAATTTGTTGAAAAACAGTTTATAAGTAACATAGCCGAAATAATGGACATGAAAATGACTGCAAAATATGGTACCAGTGAATGTCTAAAAGCAACATGTTACCTATTGAGAACATCTTCATGCCTAACTAAACCAGGCCTGATAAAAAAGGTACTGAAGATAGTGTGCTACTAAGTACATACGCATACAAAAACACGTACCCTGATGTTTGTATCAAATTTGTTCAAAGTCATCAACACGTACCCTGATGTTCCTATCAAAGTCATCAAAAAACAAGAAACTTTATGAAGTAACGAATAGATAAAGCTGATGAATTAAGGGATGAATGAACGAATGAACGAATGAATGAATACAAATGTAAGAAAATTACTATTTAAGTACATATACATACATGTATATACGTACAATTTATAAAATGTACGGAATTTGTGTAATGGTTATGATACTCTGTGTAATGTTTTTACCTCTGAAGAATATTAACAAAAAAATTGCAAATGAAAATTTTGTAAATTTGAGTAGCGATAATGCTTCCGAATGAATGTTTCATTTGTGTATTACCAATCTTTTGCATTAAAATTATTTTTAAAATGAAATAAAATAAAATTTAAAAAAAGATTATTTAAGTAAAAGTAACGAACCTTTTAGTAATTAAATGAGAATTCGTCATTTGTATTCAGACAGTATAGAGAAATAAAAGTATCTTGTGAATAAATAGATGTAGTTTTTATTCAAAATGAAACTGCCCGGTACGATGACTAGTTAATTATTCTCATCAGTTAATCATCCACTAACTTATGTCGTATCACGCATCGTTGAAAATCTCTTTACTGATTTTATTATTCAAAAATGAGAAAAAACGATTTCATTTTCTTTGGGGCAGCGAATGAATTCGTCCCATTTATACGCCGTATACAAACAATATAAGCGAGTAAGCATATGCATATACAGATATATATGCACACACATACAAACACACACACACACACACACATATATATATATATATATATATATATATACACACACACACACATATATATATATATATGTGTGTGTGTGTGTGTGTATACCATTCATAGATTTGAACAATCTATGAATGGTATTTTCATTGTTGAATATGGTGTCATTGAAAATGTAACTGGTGATGAAATTGTGATCACTTTCATCATGTTGATAAATTTTTTGTCATATCAATGTTCTATAGTATTTTGGCTATGTTTGTCATCACCATCGTCATCTTCATCATCAACCTCTACTCATTATCGTCTAGTCAACATCTTGATAAACATTATCATCATTATCTTCATCATCATCATTTTCTTCTTCTTCTTCATCATCGTCACCAAATAATATTGTTCACTTAATTCCACACCATACCTTTCATAGAAAAAGTTCTGTCCGAGTTTATCCCAATTTAAATGTGTGTATGCGTGTGTGTGTTGGTGTGTGAGTTTGTATGTGAGTGTGTATGCATCTTTATATGCATGTGTGTGTGTGTGTGTGTGTATGTCAGTGTGTATTGGGACGAATGTATTTGTAAATGTGTGTATGCGTGTGTGTGTTGGTGTGTGAGTTTGTATGTGAGTGTGTATCCATCTTTATATGCATGTGTGTGTGTGTTTGTGTGTGTGTGTGTGTTTGTATGTCAGTGTGTATTGGGACGAATGTATTTGTATGCGTACAAGTGAATATGTGTCATACTCACAACTCTATGAATATACGTATATACGTGCGTAGCCGAATTAATGACGATATATGTTTGACATAGATGTACATTGTACATGTTATATGATACCATTGTTATATGATAGTGTGTGTGTGTATGTAATTCATTCAGATTAGGTTTGTCCTAAATAATGCATGAAAACGTATAACAACGTACGTGTGTGACTGTTTTTGTATGTATGTGTTTGACAGTCTTTTTCTTTTGTGCATGTGAGTGCGTCTGGTGTGTGTAGTGTGTTTGCGTTTGGTGTGTTTGCGTCTGGGTGTGTGCGTGTATGTGTGTGTGGGTGTGTGTGTGTGCGTGTGTGTGTGTGTGTGGGGGGGAAAACTGTATAACTTTAATTAAGATATAGTGTGCGGCGTTGTATACATTAACGTACGCACGCATCTGCACCATCGAGTGATTCATCCAACAAGTCGCAATCAACTCGCGTATATAATATTTTTTTGCACGTTCATCAATACGTGCAAATGCATTTTCAACCAACACTGTCAATACCTAAACGTTACTTTATGTTCACTGATTTTTTGCAATGCTTGACTAGAAATATTTGTAGAGACACAACATGGTTAAAGTTACGATCAACTATTAAATTATGACATATAATGATATACCATGACGTGAAAATAAATACTCCCATACACGAAGACACTCGCATACGGTACAACAACACAGTACGCAATACGAATACGCAAACCCAATACACAGGGCTCGAGTCAGCGTATAATTTTATAATCATACGCACGTCTGTATGAGCTTACCGTGTCGGTAATACATCTTATTTTACAGCTTCATAGCACACAATTACTGCTCTGCCATCTTTTATAAAGAGCAAATATTAATTTAAATTTTTTTTAATATTGTGTATATTTAAGAAATGTTTTCTACTGATTCAATAATTACTAATACTACCACAAATTCTACTGCAAATACTACAAATACTGTTGTGCAATTAGTAATAATGTTGAAATTTTTATTACTGTTGTACGTAATTTGGCATGGTAGTTGGTATCGATCAATAAGGCCTGATTAAATGTACGCTTGCATGGATGGGCGTTTGTGTGCGTCATGTGATTGCAACTATAGTTATGTGATGTTGTTGTTGTTGTTGTTAATGTCTTATTGTTGTTGCTAATGTTTTGTTGACGATGTAGTTGTTGTTGCTAAGGTTTGGTTGTTGTTGTTGTCAGTGTTGTTGTCAGTGTTGTTGTCAGTGTTGTTATCAATGATGATAACATTTTTGTTGATGACTTTGTGTCATATAATTGGAATTTTTTGTAACGTTGCACTTCTCGGAAAAGAGATGAAGTTTAATTATTTTGTCTTTTCGTAACTACGTCAATCAAAACACACCAATCCAATCCGATCGAGTGTTAGAAAATAATTTGTTGATACCCTGAGAAGAAAATCCATGTTTAAAAAATTCCGATTCCTCAGGTGTCAGGGTCAATACAAAAATGTCGTGTTTTGTCGTTCCAATGGTTTGACCAATGTCTGTACTAACTGGGTTTTTTTGGCTTTTCAATTTGGCATTAGTGTTCAAAGACATTGCTTACCTTACGTCAATTGCACCGTTATCGTTGATATTTTAACATTTATTTAATGTCTATTCAATTGCAATTTAAAATTAAGCGTTTTAAAAAAATATGTAAGCAATATAAATTTAAAGTTATATCTTTCCCTAATGACATTAAATACAGCAACAAAGCACTGATGACATCAACATTTCTGCCAACAATATCACAATATTGAAGGTATTTGACAGCAAAAATAATAAAAATATCGTGAACTCTGAAAGAAAAGAAACATCTGAAGGCTAAAAAATACACAAGAAACGAAATGCAATGATGATAATAACAAGTTGAAGGAAAAACATCGCGAAACAAAACAATGAGAGCACGCCACGTCGTGACGTCATTGTGATTTTTTAGAATTATGAAGAGAGAGAGAGAGAGAGAGAGAGAGAGAAAAAAAAACTGAGAATAAATGAAAAAAAATAATAGAACTGAAATCATACATGAAATATAAAACAGAGCCCGATTGTTTGCGAGAAGCAAAAAAAAAAGAAGGATAGACAAGACAGAAAGAAAGAGATATATGAGAAATATTGAAAATAAAAGAAAAATAGATAGAAAGATAGGAAGAAAATTAGAAAGAAAGAAAAGAGAAAGAGAGAGAGAGAGAGAGAGAGAGAGAGAGTGAAAACGAAGAAGGAAGAAAAAAAAGTGCAGAGATAGAATGAAAATCAAGGACGTTCAAAAAACGTATTATAAATAGAAATGCAGGATCATGTGATTATCGATCGATGACGTCAGAGTTTCCGTCATCATCATCGCCATCATCGTCATCATCATCGTTATTTTAACATCAGTCATCATCGTCATATAGATTATTATCATCATTGTCTTTCTCATTGTTGAATTTATCATTGTCATCAGCTTAATACTTACCACAATCAAATTTACCCACTAAACGTTATCAATCAATCAATTAACCAATCAATCTTCGTTTTGCATCCAGAGACCCAGTTTCCCGAGGTAGGACGTTGTTTTCATTGCCATCAATTTTTTGCGCCAAATTAGACGATCAGTTGTATCCATTTTATTTAAATATAGAGCTTTCATGTCTTGCTCGATTGTTTTCTACCAGAACTTCTTTGGACGGCCTTTGGGACGAGTGCCAGGTACTTCAACATCTGCAAAAAAAGTCATGGCACTGTTTCCACTTCGTTTGACATGACCAAACCACCTCAGTCAGATGGTGTTGCCGGCATTCGTCCTTTATATCATCTAAACCAGCACGACGGACTAAACGTTATCAGTACCATCATAAATTTCATCGCTATCATCGTCGTCGTCATTTTCCTCACAATCTTTCGCAAACATGCATGAATGCACACAAACATGCATGCATGCATGCATCTTCAGATATCAAATTGATTTGAAAGACACGTTCAGGTAGGCATACCATTGTTTTTCTATACACATAGAAAGTTATAAACACGTTTAAAATTAAAACATTTGCAAAAATACAAACACACGCATACAAACATACACATACTTACATACATACACACACATATAAATACATAAACATACACACATAAACAAATAAACACCAACACACACACACACGTACACACAAACATCCATGAAGGGTAGTTTGTGATTACACAGATTCTTGCAAAATGTGAAAAAAAACACCATAGTCTATAGATTTTTATTGAAAAATAATTTACAGAAAAGGTACAAAAATATATTTGATTAAATCTCCTATATCAAAAGCACAACAATGAACGATTTCAATTACTTATACCCAACCAAATGTATAATCGCAAGCATGATCAGATCATTTTATAGAATATAAAAACAAGCAAAAATACCCTCGCGTATTAAAACACAAAAATACACTGACATATACAACATGCATGTGTGCGTTTCGTACTAAGTATTTGTATGAAAAATTTCATAAAAGCTTGTTTTTTTAATATAAACTGTTTTTTATATTATTGTTTGGTGTTGTTTTTGAGTTAAATTCAGTATAAATCAGTAATGTTTAGTGTTTTTTGTATTGTTTTGTATCTTTTTGTATCGTTTTGTATCGTTTAGTTTCATTTTGTATTGTTTTGTATCGTTTATTTTTATTGGCATTCCCTGATTTAAACTGGTTGAGCAAGTAGGAAGATCATTTTGTTTACAGGACAGACAGGATATGCATGCGTGTATGTACTTACGTATGTACGTTGTTAGTACATACACATATGTATGTACGTACGTACGTATGTACATATGTATGTATGTATGTTATGTATGTATGTATGTATGTATGTATGATGCATATATGTATGTATATATATATATATATATATATATATATATATATATATATATATATATATATGTATATATACCCATGTATGTATGACTGCTCCTATGTATGTTCGATTACAAGCATTTGCATTCATTTTGTATTGAATAATGCATAAACTTTTTCATGTTTTTTTTTGGATGCTGTGATTAACATTGATGACGACTCTACAAATTTTGAGACAATAATTAAAATTATGTATTAAAGCTGATTTTTGTTAAAATTTATGAATTCCAACAAAAATCTTTTTGATTATATTAAATAATTACATTATTAAAAAACTAAATTAATTGTGTTAAATATAATGCGAATAGCAGCTGGCGACGTTGTTTGCAGTGAACGTAATATAAATCGATTTAAATTTAAATAATATATTCTATTAAGATTTTTTAAATGTCATACATCAAGATGACATCAACATTTTTGACGTCATCATCATCATCCTCATCATTACTAAGTCTTCTCCTATTATCTCTACTCGTTTTTCCAGCTGCTGCTTTTTCCACGGTCCTGGATGATTCCAACAAATCCATTTTGACGCCAACCAACAGAACGTCATGTCACGCCACTGGAGGTAATGATGACGTCATTATCGTGAAATGGCCGGAAGTGGACAAATTCGCGGTTGGTATCTTGAAACATTTTCTTTTGTAATTTTCACGTTCGCGCATTTTGCAATTGTTGACGTCACATCGCTAAGAAATTGAATGCGTCACTGTTACATCTCAATTCTTTGGTCACAATTATTAATTGTATGTTTTATCATTTTTATCATCATTTTTATATTCCTTATCATTTTATCCCAGAGTAAAAATTGTCATCACCGTCATTATCGTCATCATTGTTATATTGGTCTTGCACTTTCAAAGTTTTTCCCATTCTTTGTACTTTCTTAACATTTTTGTAAACAATATTTTCGTCGTTTCAACCCTCATCACTTCGTCATCATCACATCGTCATCACCACATCAATCAGCATTATTTCTATCATTCTCATCATCATTGTCATCTTTAAAAAGGCACCATATGGCTGTCCTGGCATCCGTCGACAAAAAACTAACGCAACAAAAATTCGCCTGATGATAAACGGAAGTTTTTAAATGGTACCTTTGTGAACCTTTCCTTTGGGAATGAAAGTTCGTTTGTTGTCTAAGTTTGCAAAGGTGCCAAATTGAATAAAAAATGCGTTTACGCTCGATGTATGTTTGTAGTTTGTCTGTGTGGGTGTGTGTGTGTGTGTGTGTGTGACTGTGTGTGTGTCTGTGTGTTTATGTGTATGCTTGGTGTGTACTTTGTGTGTGTGTGTGGTGTGTGTTTGTGTATTTTGTTGTTTTCTTTGTCATTTTCTCTTCAATGGTGAAGTTCAGTGTTTGAAATAATATTTATCATGTCTTTATTCTCACTCACCAATGCCTTGACATCATTTTTCTATTTCTAATTATCATCATCATCAGCCTAATCAC
>NW_008705459.1:2671348-2736442 GCF_000326865.2 Helobdella robusta | reverse complement strand
AATGGATGCATGGTAATTTTGCAAACACACACCTGAGTTCATAAATTAATACAGGTGAAAGTGCTAGATCATAAGCATTGACGGGTCTGTGCGTGTCTATGTGTGTGTGTATGGGTTAGTGTACGTGATAGAAAAATAGATAGATAGATAGATAGATAGAGAGAGAGAGAGAGAGAGAGAGAGAGAGAGAGAAATAAGGAAAGAGAGTGAAAAAGAGAGAAAATGCATATGCTTGTTTCTGTATGTGTAAATGTTTGTGTTTGTAGATATATACGTGTATTGTTTATATGTCTATGATTGAAATGGAGCTGCTTGTTTGAATGCGTCTATGTGTGTTTGTGTGTGTGTGTTATGATGCGTATGCATAATGTACGTATAAATATTTTAAATCGCATATGTGCTGGCTTAAAAATTGGCAAAATCCTTTTTATCTTTCCGACAACGTACTGCTACGACTGACGTGTGGTTGCATCGCCAGCCTCTGGAAAGATGTTGTTGACTGGCTGGCAGAGTGGACGTTGGACTAAGTGAGGTTTTAAATTTTTTTGAATTTAAAAATAGCGTAAAAGTAGTTTGTTGAGGAAACAAAGGAAGAAAGAGAATCATTATAGTGAGATGTTTTGTTAAACGGCAGTGGCTGGCTGGCGAGGCACACATGTTGGAATCGTTTAAAGTAAATGAAACAAGAAACTATGAATTGACGGATTCTGGTGAAATAAAAAATGGCTCAGTCAAAGGATTGTTAAGTAGTGTTACAGATATACCTCTGGATGTCTGGCAACCAGTTTTTTATCATTTCGCCTTTATGCATAATTGTGTAAAACTTGATGATATACGTCTAATCGTACACATACACCACACACACACACACAGACACACCACACACACATACATACACACATGCATATATATATATATGTATGTGTGTGAGTGTGTAAATGTGCCTGATAGCATGTGTATATAAAGCAATGTTTGCTTTCCTCAATAAGCACATTGTCAATATTGGCATATACTGTAATTTGGAATCATTATTATGGGTAGACTATTGCAGTTGTTTCTAGTCAGTTATTGTCTTATGTGTTTAGGTTAAGATGCATGTGAATGTGGATGTTTTAATGTATGTATGTATGTTTGTTTGTTTGTTTGTTTTATGCATGTATGTATGTATGTATGTATGTATGTATGTATGTATGTATGTATGTATGTATGTATGTATGTATGTATGTATGTATGTATGTATGTATGTATGTATGTATGTATGTATGTATGTATGTATGTATGTATGTATGTATGTATGTATGTATGTATGTATGTATGTATGTATGTATGTATGTATGTATGTATGTATGTATGAATGAATGCTTGCTCTAGGTGGTCATTCATGAAATATTGTTTAGACATGCCAATGGGTGTTTGGTTTGCATATTCATTTCATTCTGATTCTTGTAATTTTTCATTGTCCAGGAGGCGTTTTATTGTACAATTTCATTGCTTTAACTTTTGGAAAATAGTGTAAGACAGGCGTGTATTTGTTAAACATACGGCGGCAAGTTCATTATTCCCTTTAACACACTGTAGTATTTGTAATAATTATGCCAGTCAATTTTTTTCAAACACTACAAATTAACATTTTCGATATTTTTTTTCCAGTTTGTTATATTTAATTTCCTCCGAGTCAAAAGAGTTCATTTCTTCGCCGAAAATGTGCGCTGAATTTGATTCGTTGTTTATTCTAGTCACGCCTCAGCGAAGATGATGAGAATGATGATGATGAGTATTGAGATGACGATGACGACGATGACGATGATGATGATGATGAAAGCCAAAAATGATGTCAATAGTGATAATGATGATGACGATGATGGTTAAGATGATAAATACGATTATAATGATGATGGCAACTAGGATGATGGTAACGATAATAATAACAACATTGACATACATCGTCATCATCATCTTTTTCTTCCTCATCATCATCATTGTAATCACCATCATCTTCACCATCCACATTATCTTCATCATTTCCATCATTGCATTCAACATTCCAGCGATGGCATGTCGTGAACAATAAGCTTCATTTATTTCCTGTCAAAAAATAACGGTAAACAAACACACCCAGAATCTGGAAAGACTGGAAATAATGACTTCCACATCCGGAATGCTTGCACAATCATTTGGATGTTTATTTTTATAGAAAAATAAAAATATATAAATATAAAATATATATATTTATACAAATAGAAAAAATTGCAATGAAAAAAAAACTCTGACGTTATTTTTCAGGTGGCCCTCGTATTGTCAACCAGTGAGAAGAACTCTTCTTCTAATGATGAAGAATTAAATTTGCAGTAAAAAATTACAGAAACCATTGTATATAATAGTGCACTTATATTCTACATGAGTTTTGTTTTATTAGTTCTGACCCATTTTGGCTGTTATAATTAGACAAAAAATTTAGTACAAACAGTGTTTTGTTTAAAATTAATTTATATTATGTTATAACCGCTAGCTATGTTGCGTATTTGTATTGTATCTTCGTTTGTATGCTTTGTTTCTATCAGCTTAGTTTTTTTACTTTTGTATTTCTACTTATAAATATGAAACAAATTAATTACGTACACAATATAGTACGCTTTTAGTATATACACATTTTTTGCCTTTTTGTTTGTTTCATGATACAATTTGAAATGTATTTATATATTTTTCTTAAAATTTGTTCATATCATAAACAGAAGTATTTTTTTACTGGCTATTTTTCTTTTCTTTCTCTCTCTTTCTTTCTCTTTCTCTCTCTCTCTCTCTCTCTTTCTTTCTCTTTCTCTCTCTCTCTCTCTCTCTCTCTCTCTCTCTCTCTCTCTCTTTCTTGTAAAAATAATGTACAAGCCCAATATTTTTGAGAAATGTCGCGGCTCTGATTGGTAAATAACATTAATTCTGTCAACAATATTTTGGTGGCAAACATTTTTTTGTCATTCAAATAAGACCATCAAGGAAGAAAACAAACAACAGCGAAGCACGCACGGAAGCCAATACAGGCAACATCAAAGTGCCAACCACATTAATAAAACGTCTGCAACCTTATCTCTGGAGTTAAATATTACATTAAAGAGTGGAGATGACATTGCAATACATTGCATCAACATCACATGTAATATTATTATTATAAAAAAAACTTGTATAGCGACTTTTATAGAACTACCCAATCCAACATAACCAAAAAAAAAATTTTTGTCCATTTAAGTAATCAAACAAAAGCATAAATATTTCGAAAATAAACATAAGTATACATTGTAAAAAGAACTAAAACAAAACAGATAAATCCTTTAAATTCATATATAGATGCACACATATACTCTCGACCATACCCAATCACTCAAAGTTATGTAACAACCATATAAGAACCAAACAGCAACCATTAAAACCAAATCATAGATACATTCATCCACACTTTATCCACACCAATCACACACAATTACGCTAAGAAGATGCACGATAACATATAATTCAGAACAACCAACAGATAAATACCCAGCCACCAGCACAATAATTATAAATCGATTCAAATTATTAGAAACACACGAAACACACACATCTCATCACATCCAAAACACATTCAACGTAAGCACATTCCATCATAAAACACCCACATACATTACGTACTCGACAACTCAATTATATAATTAAAACGTAAATAAAAAACAGCATAAAACAAATGAATGTTCCGTTATCGATAAGCTACATTCATAAACAACAAAAGCAACATGCAACATACTATTCACAACTTCAATTAATCTTCAAAACAGGTGTATTTTCAATTCTCTCCTAAACTGCAACAGTGACATCCCTGGTCGACGAATGACGCATGGAAGACTGTTCCATATTTTCGTACCACATACAGCAAAGTTACGAGACCCAATCTTCAATTTTGACACCCGATCTGTCAAGTAATTCTGATCGTTTGATCTCAAGACAGAATTCTGAGCAGTCATATCTTTGAGTGTAAACATCTCCGTCAGATATCGTGGTGCCAAACCATTTAAACACTTGAACATTAATAAGCAAATTTAAAAAACAATCCTCTTTTCAATTACCAACCAGTGCAAATCCTTAATCAATGGAGTCACGTGATCATACTTTCGTCCACCCATTACTACTTTAGTTGCTCTATTCTGTACAGACTGCAACAGTGCAATTTCATTCGCTGAAACACCATACAGTAGGCTGTTGCAGTAGTCCAAACGTGAGTGGACAAATGAATGAACTAATGTCATCAAAGAGGGCTTGCTGACGAATCTCTTAATGCGCTGCAACTGACGTTGATGAAAACAACATGACTTTACGACACCCCGTATATGATCATGCATGGCAAGATTAGCATCAAGTGTGAAGCCCAGAATTGTGGATGATCTTTCAAATTTAACAATGGCATCATCCATTTCTAATACATCTCGATGTATTTTTGATGTCTGCTGCCATGTACCAATTGGCACTAACTTGGTTTTATCTTTGTTCAATTTTATTCCATTTTGTGACATCCAAATATTTACTGCAGCCAACGCATCTTTCAGTCCTTCAGCTAAATCATCAAACTTTTCAACAGGAGCACATGACACTAATTGAATATCATCTGCATAAGCATAACACTCCATTTTATGATTTTCCATCATGTCAAACACATCAGCAGTATACAACAAGAATAGAAATGGCCCCAACACCGATCCCTGAGGGACGCCAGTTAACATTTTTTCTTCATCCGAATATTCATTACCAAATAATATCCGCTGTGATCTGTCATTTAAGTACGACTTGAAAAATCTTAGCACAGTGCCTGAAATTCCATAGCTTGCCGACATTCTTTGAACAAGTATATTGTGATCCACACAATCAAAGGCAGCACTCATATCAAGTAAAGCTAACAATGTCACTTGCTTTGAATCTGATGCCTGAAATAACGTTGACAACAGCTTTAACAGTGCCGTTTCCGTAGAGTGGAATCTTCTGTACTCCGACTGAAAGCACGGAAGAAGATTATTTTCATCCAAATATTGCAGAAGCTGTCTTGTAACCACCCTTTCAACAATCTTTGCTATAAACGACAAATTTGACACAGGTCGAAAACTCTTCAACTCATTTGCATCGGACGATGGTTGCTTCAATAGCGGTGTAACAATTGCTTTTTTAAAAATCATTGGATAACTTCCAGTTTTCAAACACATATTGATCAAATCCGTCAAGTACGGCAAAAACAGTTCAATGTGTTTTTTGAAAAGACTCGTCGGGATGGGATCTAGCATACATGTTGTCGAAGAGGCTTTCAAAATAACTGCCTTAACATCATCACTTGAGCACTCCAAAAAATTCGAGAATACTTGATGTTCTTTAACCTTACAACTGAAAGAAGGTGCGCCATGCCCTGTTATGGTTTTTTTAATGTTTTCAATCTTTTTCCTGAAAAACTCTGCAAATTCACTGGCAGTAATTTTATTGTTTGCTACATCAACCGTGTTAGTTTTTTTGTTACATAAAATCTTGTTTAAAACTCGCCATAACTGTTTAGGGTTGTTAGCGTTAGTGTTAACTAAATTGTTCCAATATGATTCTCTTTTTTTGCAAAATGCTCTTGTTTCATATTCATTAGGCCAATCCAGTTCTGCCTATTAACCATGCATTTATTTTTCCTGTATTTGCGTTCATACCTTCGACAATCACGTTTAATTCCTCTACAGTCACTATCAAACCATGGTGCAGTTGGAACCATTCTTGTTTCAACAACACGAAGAGGCGCAACAGTATTAGCAATTCTCATCATTTCATTGTTGAAGAGCTCCGCTGCTCTATCTACATCATCGTCATTACAAGCACCACTTACCGGAGATCCATTAATCAAGGTAAGCAAATGATTTTCATCCACACGCTTCCACGTCCGTACAGTCTTTTTAACCTTTAACACAGGGGAACAAACTTTTGGCAAACAAAATGAAACCAAACTGTGATCAGAAATGACACCACTAGGATATACCCTAACACGAGTAACAGGCATATTTATTACTGGTACCACCAAGTCCAACGTTCCACCATGCATATGTGTAGGTTCTTTTATTACATTTTGCATTGAAAACATGTCAAACACATTCGATAATAGCTTGGCATTAACATTATCATTTCTTTCGACATGCACATTCAAATCACCTAATAATATTACATGATCACTCAATAACATTATGTTCTCCAAGATACTGGTCAATTCTTGAAAAAATGCTTTAGAAACCAACTGCGATCCTGGTCGATAAATGGCAAATAGTACAACATTAACTTTGCCTACTGTCAATATAACCACAATTGCCTCAAATGTTAATAATTCCGGCAAAGCTATCCTTTTGTGTTTAAAGAGATCACGAAAGTAAATGATTAACCCCCGTGATATGGATCCTCTCTTCGCAAACAATCAACAAACCTGAATCCATGAGGCATTATTATTATCACTATCAACAACGCTTTTAACAATTGTAACAGTATAGAATCAGCCAAAAAAACTTTAAAAGATGCGTTGTGTCTTTTTAACATTCATGCTATGTCATGTCATGTCATTCTATGTTATGTTAGGTAGTCTAGGCCAAATTTCACCAAATTAAATTGTTAATGTCACAATGGAAAATGACATCAATAATAAAAAACTTGACTACAACAAAATCTTCCTAAATACCATGTCATTCTATGTTATGTTAGGTAGTCTAGGCCAAATTTCACCAAATTAAATTGTTAATGTCACAATGGAAAATGACATCAATAATAAAAAAACTTGACTACAACAAAATCTTCCTAAATACCATGTTTACATATTGGTCAAGTGCTACCGACATTAATATACCTTGATATACAGTGTTATACAATGTATATACAATGTATACAATGTATATACAATGATATACATAGATATACAATGATATACATAGATATACAATGATATACATAGATATGCAATGATATACAATGATATACTACTGTTTTCCCTGTTATCGCGTGCATGGGGTTTCAATCTAATTCACTTTTAAGCTCTCAGTTTTTGTTGTTGTTTTTAGTGTTTTTTTGTTAATGTCATGGATGGCTTTGTTGTTATTGTTGTATCGGCTTGGCTTCTTATTTAATATTGTTGGTAATTTTGGTAACGATTTGTATATTGATTTTAATGTTTTAAGAACATTATTGAAGTGTCGGTTACCATTAAAAGTTGATGTTATTGTTTATGTTTTGCTGTTGTTGTTGGTGTTGTTGTTGTTATTATTAATGCCGTGTGATTATTGTAATGATTGTTGATGTCATCTCCATTACCATCATCACTGACGTCATCATCGTTGTAATTATTGTTGATGTCATTCCCATTGCTGTCATCACCATGAATGAAGATAACGTTAATAAAATGGATGATACATCAAAGAAGTACTAGCATAACGACAGAGCGTGTGCCAGTGATTTACGATGCATCTTATGATAAGTAGCTGGCGATAAGGGTGATGATGGTGATCGGCAAAAATGATGATGGTGATGATAAGGTAGACGACGACGACGACAGTGATATGGAAAGATTTTTAACCGTGACGAGGACGAAGATAAGGTTGTTGATGATAATAATTATAATTTTGTGAGAATGATGATATTAATTTCAGTTATGATAATAATGATAACAATAATAACAATAATAATAATAATGTTAATGAAGATGAGGATAACAATAATTGTGACGATGTAACCCTCATAAACATTCCTAACTCGAGAAAATAAAAAATTCATTGTGTCTTTTCTCACATCCTCTGCATAATTAAAAGGCCTCCCTTAAAAATATCATTGCTTTTGTCAACCATATTAATGTCTTCTGTGTTATAAATTTTTTTTGTTAGTTTGATTTTTACAAAAATTTGAAAAGATTTTGATAATTCTAAACGATCAATATTTCTTAAATTTTTTTATAAAAATTACATATTTTTTTAATGATATATTGTATAACCAGCAGGAGCAAGTAACGAGATTGCTCCAGAAAAAAGTAGCAAATTGGAATTTATTGTTATCACTATTGTTGTTGTTGATGTTATTGTTGTGGTTGTTGTTGTTGTTGTTGGGGTTGTTGTTGTTGTTTTGGTAGTAGTAGTAGTAGTAGTAGTAGTAGTTGTTGTTGTTTTTGTTGTTGTTGTTATTGTTGTTGTTGTTGTTGTTGTTGTGGTTGTTGTTGTTGTTGTTGGGGTTGTTGTTGTTGTTGTTGTTGTTGTTGTTGTTGTTGTTGGGGTTGTCGTTGTTGTTGTTGTTGTTGTTCCTCCGTCATAAATACCGCAACATCTGAAACAACGACAATGACAAAATTGATGGCGGTCGTAAGGATAAGAGCTGTCTCAATAAATATACCACCAACGTTGACGAAATCGTCATGGTAACGTGACGTAATAGATAGCAATGACGTCACGACGACAACAACAACAACAAAAAATAAAAATAAAAGAAACAATATCTAGTTCAAGGAAATAAAATGTCCTCAAATTTGGCTGTAAATTCTACAAAAATGTAATCAAAAATAGCAAAAAAGCAATTGCATCAATAAGAATAGTAAAACTATAACAACAATAGCACGCACAAGACAGCATAAGAATTTACTTAACAAAATTAAACACAACATCTAGCAACAAAAAACTAGAACAATCTTCGAAACGAAAATAATATTAGCATAAATATGCAAGAAGAATGAAGCTAGGGGAACAATATTTTCCAAAAAACAACGGCAAAAAATGGACATTGTTGCTGTCTTCATTGTCACCAGGAGTTCCATAACGTTAATGTTATTGACCGCTATGTTACTTATTGCATGCAGAATTAATTTAATTAGAATTGTTGGAAGGTTATTGGTTGGTTTGTTGGCCGCAGTAGTAATTGTTGTTGGCAGTTTGTTAGATATTAATTAGTTACGTCGTTGTCTTAGCTAAAACGTACACATCTGACTTGCCGAATTGTCAGTTTTAGTATTATTAACATTATTCATTACCTGGATAAGCAAACAGTTTTATAATCGTTTCCTAAAATGTTTGATGGCTGGTTGTTGACGAATGATGGCAGGCAAACCATTCCATATGGAAGGAGAGCTGTATATAAAACGTTTGTTGACGACTGATGAATTGCTGACAGGTTGATGCAACTGAGTGTATGAAGACAAACGAAGTTGACGAGTTGATGAACGACGCGATATAAGTTGATGAAGATATGATGTTTGAGGTGTATTAAGTAACTTGCATTGACGTACTGGCGACCAATGTAGTTGAATGAGTGAATCAGTGCTGGAAGATAATTTACTGATATTTAGAACAACTTTATTTTGAGCTCTTTGAAGTAAAGTTAAAAAGTAGAAGTGAATACCATAGAGAAGAGAATTTCAATAATCTAAACGTGATAGTACGAGATATCGAGCCAGTAAAGAAGCAATATCTTCAGTGAAAAAGTTACGAATATGACGAATAGTCCATGTATATTAGTTATCGAATCGAATATAATGATTATACTTGCTAGCTAATTTACCATCGTACAGTTAAATATTAATAACTACAGTTAAAATGACGTCATTTCCTCCAACGACAGATAAAAAGAAATTCTGATTGGCCGGTTTGATCTGATATATTTGATATGTTTTTGTATAATGATTAACAGTAACGCGATGATTTGATAGAATCATAATCAACATCGATTTTGCAAGAAATTTAATTTAAAATTTTTTTTAAATGTCAAGGTCGGTTTCTTCGATCAAAAACAAATCAAATCAAAAACATCATGCAAGTGATTATGTACGTGCTTATGTACTTGAGTGTGTTAGCATGTATGTATGTGTGAATGTTTGTGTGCGTGAAATGGAATTAAAAATTTTTTAAATGCCAAGGTCGGTTCCTCTGGTGTGTTTTTGTCAAATCAAAACATCATGTACGTGATTATGTATGTGCTTATGTATGTGTGAATGTTATCAAGTATGTATGTGAGAAATGAGAAAATGAAAAGTTAAACAAAAATAACAACAGCAACAGCAATCGAGCTAAATCGGCGTTAACGAACGATCCTTCAAAACTTTCTGACATTATATAAATCCATTATAAGACAACCGTAATTAATTTTACGTACGTACGCACGCACTTTAAATTTTTCTGAGAGAATTCAAAATAATTTGAGACTACACCTTCACACAATTGTTCAATTTGATTGATTTTCATTTAATCACCAACACCATCGCCGGTAACATCATCCTCATTGTCATGGTTGTCGTTTTAATCATCATCATTACCACCATCATCACAACTATCATCATCAACGTCTTTGTAATCCTGTTGATGACGTCATGGAGAGCTTTTGATCACGTGACGAAGTGTCGGATTTTTATTTCCTGACTATTTTCATCATTGTCAAATTAATCAGACTCGATAGCGATAATAAAAAAAGTAACGGTGATGATGATGAAGATGGCGATAGCAATGATGATAATAATTAGTGATGATGATGATGATTGAAATGATGATGATGATGATTAAAATGATGATGATGATAGAAAAATCTCAATGACGATGATGCAACAATGATTAATTATGTGGCACTGATAACTCTGACTTTGGCTTTTGATTGACGATGATGACGACTGTGAGATTGAAGTGATTGAGATAAATGATAAAAATATGATTGAACAGATTGTACAATCTTTATTTAGCAGGTAGAAAAGAAGTACTTTGCTAATCCAATACAGAATGATAACATCATCAACGACAACATCAATAAAAACCATGACAACAACAAAGTTTATGGTATCAACAACAACATTTTTAACAACAACAACATTGTTAACATCAGCAGCAGCAACAACAACAACAACAGCAGCAACAACAACAGCAACAACATCGACTCAGTATTGACCCCAATTCAGTCGATAACTATAGAACATGGGCAATCTATTAAGTAGGAAAAATTTTATTGCTGGGATGTATTTTATGCATGTAAGCATGCTTTTTGCTTGCTGGCATGTCGCTTTTTGTATATATCTAGTTTGTGTAATGTTTGTATGTTTTTTGTATGCCTTTTGTATATAGTTTATATGTAGCTTGCATGTTGTTTGTATGTAGTTGGTATGTAGCTTGTATAAATTTATTTGTAATTTTGTATATATGTTTACAAAAATGTGTGTAAATACATATACAACATTAGTGTAATGCAGGGTGAATGATGTTTGTATAAACAGTACATATTTGTCTTTCTAATCTACATCATTTGTTTGTTTGTATGTTTTTTTTGTATTACGTTTGTATGTTTTCCTTGTATTTTGTATATTGGATTATTGTATAATTTTGTTTGTCAGCGTGTAACAGATAGCCTGGATGCATGGCCTGACTGCATGCACGTGGATTCATCTCTTATTTGCATATTTATCGAGTTGCGTGATAACATTTTTTTCTTCTGTGTTCCATTTTTCATGTTTGTGTTTCTCAATTTGCCCCATGGATTTCATCATCTATTTGTGAAATGAAGTAACAATCTTATCATTATTCTCATCGTAGTTTTCATCATCAAAATTATCCACAAGAACTAATTTTATTTGTATGCTTGGTGTTGTTCTTAGTTGCGAAAACACAAGGGTTGTACGTACAGTACATATGGGATCGAAGATAGCGGATTCAGTTTTCAACGCATAAAGATTATAAATGGAATTTCCTAAGAATTGATTTTTAAAAATTTCATTCGGTGATTCAAACGATTTCACTGTTTCACTGATCGTTTATAACAAATATTTTTTTCTGGGTTCACATACAAAATAAACACACATAGTCATGATATATATTTTTCTTTTGTAACTTCGCAAGGGTTCACACACAAAAGTCAAGTCGTTGAATAATAATTGATTGATCGATTGAATGAGTGATTGAATAAATGAATGAATAAATGAATGGTTGACGGAATGATCAATATTTCTTTGGAGAGTCTTTCTTTCTTTTATTTATTATTCTATCCATTCATTTCTTTTTTTCGATCTCCGCTTAAAAGACGACTACATTAAAGCACAAGTACTTATATGTACAACAACAAAAGGACAACTACTTATGCGTGTATGAGATTCTGTGTAGGTTTCTGTTAGCTTCTATGTACATGTGCGTGCGTTTGTATATAAACAAAATGTAATTTGACGTAAATGCACGATTTTATAGTTAAATAAATAAATATGGCTTTGCTCATTTATTTCAAATTTAATCCATCCATCTATCTTTTCTTCTATAACTCAGTCTATCAATCATCTATGAGTCTATTTAATTGTCTATTCTTCTTACGTACGTTTTTTCTTCGTTCTATCTGCTCTTTCATTCATTCATTCATTTATTCATTTATCCATCCATTTTAAATTGAATTATTCGTTCGTTCGTTGGTTCATTCAACTAATCAATTTTTTATTCATTCATTCTTTTCTTCATTTATTCGTATTTATTTATTTGTTTGTTCGTTCATGCATTCAATCGTTCGTTCGCTTATTCATTAATTCATTTTTTCACTCACTCAATCTGTCTATTAAATTATTTTGAAACATTATTTTATTCAGTTATATCTCTCAGTCACTTTCAATTTGTTTCAATCCTTTTTTTAACTTTTTACAATTCATTCATGCATCATCTATTCATTTAATTCAGCCACGCCATCCATCCATTTAATTCATCCATGCATCATCCACCCATTTAATCCATCCATGCATCAGTCTATTTATTCAATTCATGTAGTGACGTCACGTCCTTTAATTCATCATCATCCAACAAGCTGTGCAGTGAGCACATGCAAACAAGCAAACGCAAGTGCTTCAACATTTGAACGCAGACAACTCACAAACAAACTTATATACTTAAGACTGCACTGACAAACATGCACGCATTTGTACGCACATCAAATCTCATACATGCACGTGCACACATGCATGCATTCATGCACATTCACACATACATGCACACAGACGCAATGAAATACGCACACATACATGCAAACAGACCAAGCGTACACGCAAAGGCGAGAAAGGTAGGCGTTACACATCAAGATTAAACGCTCCATTTAATCGAATTACATTCCTACCAATAACGTAACACGTTAGCAGACACATACCTACACGCACACTCACGTGCACACACACACAAACTCATCTACACACAGACTTGCACACAAACGCTGACACACACACACACTCATATACACACTTCCAAACTAACCCACAAAAACTCACAGACATACGCACAAATTTACAAAAATTTGCGTTTGAAACATACACGAAAATAATCTCACGACAATGAAAGAACTTAATCAAACAAACATTAACACGAATTCTTATAGAACTGGCTTTGAAAATAATACATAAACGCCAATAATGATTACATGTAACATCGCCGTAAGAAAAGCTTTTAATTCTTTCCGATTCATATAAACATCAGTTTTGCATTACGAGCTCGTCTCGTTTCGTTGAAACTTCATTTTGATGCTACGCATCTACCGAGACACGAAGATGTTCGTTTGAAACCGGTACCGACTCGAATGTGATGTGCGGTTATCGGGCCGAGTGGAATCTACTTACATGCATAACGAGGAGATGGCGTTGCTATTCAGTTGGCCAGGCTGACGATGCTGCTGATTATGATGATGATGATGAAAAGGATGATGATGACGATGATGATAACAACGATAATGACTATGATGATTAGGATGAAGAAAGAGTTGTCCTTGCTTTCATAATATGGTTTAAAACATTTATAAAGATAATTTTATTAATAACAATAATAATAACAACAATTATAATGACGATAATTCTGATTATGATAATGAAAATGATGATGATGAAGAGGATGAAGAGAATGATGACGATGTTGATGTCTTGGATTGGAATGGATTGGCTAGCCTTGTTTGTTTTCATTAAATTTTTGGGTTGAATTCTTACCGTTTTTTGATAGTATTGAATTTATTTATTGACACAAATTGTTTTGTGTCAATTTTTTTCTAAAAAAAAATTTTTTGGATCTTTCGTATTTTTGAAAAAGATTTTAAAAATACAAAATTTATCAATCAAAAAATTTACTCGAAATAAATAATGTTGAATATTTTATTTCGCCTAACATGCATGCGAGAATAATCATTCTTATGGCACGTACCGTTCACTGAATTATTAATAAACTAATTCAATTAATTTCCTCAGAATTATTGTTTGCCGAGATAATAATGTCAATAACAACAACAATACTGACAACACTAACAACAACACTAACAACAACAAAATTGACAACAACTACGGTGACATTACTAAAAGCAACAACATTAATGTCAACAATAACAATTTAAAAAACAAGAATGACATGAGTGTTGAAATTAATGTCATCAGCAACTCTGACATCAGTAAAAATATCAACGAAGGCATCAGCAACATCAATCACAACATCATCGACAAAATTAATACGAGCAGCAATAGCAACAACAACAACAAAAGCATCCAATCAGGCAATTTAATTTTACTGGCGACTGAACATTTTCTCTTGCAACATGTACATCCCCGATCTCGCCTGATTGACATGGCGGAAGTAGAACAAAACGGAAGTGACGTAAGCGTCGTTTTTCCAACGTCAACCGACAAAAGCGCCAGCGACGACGATGGCGCAGAAATTTACATCGTGAAAGCGGAAGTAATGAAACCGGAAATGGATTACGTCATCATGAGTAAGATAGATGTTTTCATTTAGATGTAAATGTAGCTATTTTTGTTGACGAAAAACTTGGAATATTTTTTTCTCGAAATTTATTTAAATTTTGACATCAAACACCGAAGGCAATTCAAACAGAAATCACACACGCACACACTACACATGCACGCACACGCACGTAAACATACAAAAATATGTTAATATTAACATTATGACGTTGAGTTTCATTATTATTTTTATATCATCCAATCATTTCTAATACTATCATCACCACAATCATCTTATAGTTATCATCATCGTCGTCACCATCATCATCTTTATCATCATCGTCGTCATCGTCATCATCATCGTTGTCATTATCATCATCATCGTTATCATCATTATAATCACTATATTCATTGTCATCGTCAAACTCCACAAAATTCGTTCGTTATGTATTGCTTCCATGAAATTTCAAATAAATTATAAAAAAATTTCCAACAAAACAGAAGCACGAAAGGGAATTCCAATGACGTCATCTTCATCGTCGTCGTCATCATTTCATTCATCATCACCATCATTCATTTCGTTATCACCATCATCATCGTCACCGTCATCATTTTCATCACCGTCATCATTTTCTTCATTGTCACCATCATCATCTTTCTCATCATCTTCATCATCATCTTCATCATCTTCTTCATCATCTTCTTCATCATCTTCATCATTTTCATCATCATCTACATCATCATCTACATCATCATCATCTTCATCATCGCAGACCTTTGCAACAGAAATTTATCATGTTGGCTCGTATCGAGCTGTCAAGGTATTAAGCCGCAACTGTACCAACAACAATGATAATAACAACAACAATAATAATAACAACAATAACAATAGTAATAATATCAATAATAACATAAAACATGATGTCGAGCAATTAATCATTCACATTAATGCAAATTTTTCGACAAATCGGAGGCCACCACTGCCAACAAACGAAACGCCATCATCAGCATTATCACAAACAGCAAAAAAACCAAAAATAAATTCATCATCATCATCGTCATTTATTTCATTGATAACAACAGCATCAACA
Source organism: Helobdella robusta (assembly GCF_000326865.2). Lineage (NCBI taxonomy): Eukaryota > Metazoa > Annelida > Clitellata > Rhynchobdellida > Glossiphoniidae > Helobdella > Helobdella robusta. The sequence continues at coordinate 2,720,647 of NW_008705459.1, read as the reverse complement.
ATAACATCAACAGTTTCTACGTCACCCTTGTCGTTACTATTTTCATTATCATATTTGTCATCGTCATCGTCATCATCATCTTCGTCATCATCGTCGTCATCATCGCCATCTTCCTCCTCTTACTTTGGTATCCAAAACATGGTATGTTTTTTTAATATTAAGGACCGTGAAGAATTCAATTTTATACTTAAATATCCGAAATATAAACTCATAATGAAATGATGAAGACGACTACGATGAATATGATGATGTGGCAAGGGTGATGACATTTAATATAGCAATAACAACATTGCAAACATAACAACAACAACACAAACAACGCTGACAACAACAACAACAACAACACTAACAGCACAAACAACAATTGTTATATTACACAGAAGAGTGGAGTGAATGGATCACGTGATTTTAACATGACGTCAGCAATTGCGCAACAGGTCAGTGCTTTGATGCAAGATAAGCACTTCACAAACAACAACAATAACAACAACACCAACAATGATGATGACGACGCCATCAATATGAACAACAATAACATTAAGAGCATCAACAACAACATCAACAACAATGATAATGACATCATCAATATAAGCAACAGTAACAATAAAAACATCAGTAACACGAAAAATAACAATGATAACGACTACGTCACAAACAACAACAACAACAACTTACAAACGAACATAAAAGATGACATTAACTACATTAATAAAACGAGCCAGCCAGACATACTCTCCTATAAAAACATCAACAGTAACGCGACTAGCGATTTAAATGCTGGCGACAACAATGGCGTCAAAATTAACGTTAATAACAATAATAATAATAATCTTAATGATAATAATAACCGTGACTATAATAACCTCGTTAATAATAATAATAATAATAACAACAACAAAGTTGCCATCAACATCAGAGAGTACATTCGAAGAATTTTTCATTCGGGATACAACAACAACAACAATATTAATAACATTAATAACAACAACAAACATAACAACAACATCGTTAGTGACAACCTCAACAACAACATCATCATCGACAACAACGCCGACAAAAACATTACCAACAAAAACAACAACAACAACATCATCATCATCAGCAACAACATTATTAACAACAAAAACGGCAACAACAACATCAGCAGCAACAACAACAACATTAACATAAACATAACCAACAGCAACTACAACGACATTAACAGGGCGAGTATCAACAACACGAACAATAATGATCAAATGACGATTTCAAAGAATAAACTCGTAAAACAAAGTTACATAGAAGCCGATCCAACATTCATTATTCATCCCGTCAAACAAACGCATATAAATTCCAATAATTATACTACCAACAACACTAACAACAGCAATTACACTCTCGACAACAACAACAACAACATTAATAACAACACCGTGGACATCATCGTTAACAACCATCAGGATATAAATACTGACTTTGCCATAAACACCTTTTACACATACAACCACACAAACAACAGCATAGACAACAATATGATCAACAACAACATATACAACAACAACACAGACAACAACAACACAAACATCACAAACAACAACATAAACAACAATTACTCTGAAATCGCCGGCTCTGGAATGCATGAAAACAAAGTCGTAAATAAAGTGGCGATCCTGGATTCACTAAAATTACCGCCAACGTTGTCGCCTGCATCATCATCAACATCATCGTCGTCGCCACTATCATCATCATCGTCGTCGTCATCACAGTTATCATCACCATCATCGTCTCTGCCACCTTTGCAGCAAATAGTAGAAGAGAACCAACTGCAATCTGGTCCATGTGATGTCGCGTGCCCGGAAGAAGACTGCTCTGATTGGTCAGTCTGTAGGAATGGCGGAAAATGTAATGACGTCACGGGATATGATAGTGGAGCAATCGTGAGAAAGCATTGGTGTAAGTGTCAGTCTGGATTTCAAGGAACTGACTGTGCCAAAAAGGTTGTTGCTGGTTACTGATGTTTGTTGATGATGTTGTAGGCTAAAACTATAATAATTATAATAAAGTTAATGATGATGATAACGATGATAGTGGTGATGACGATGATAATGGTGATGGCGATGATAATGATGATGGTGATAATAATGAAGATAACGATGATGGTGATGATGATGATGACGATGATAAAAATATAGTTGGTTGAGGTGTTTTAAAAAATGATTACACAAATTAAAAAATGTCAAAACCACATTTAGGCTGTGGTTACGAATTAAAGTTTTATTTATATTCAACAGCAGAAATACATTTATTGCATATGGAAAGTTCATATTTGTATGGTACAAACATACATGCATGCAGGCATGCATACATACATACATGCATACATACATACATACATACATACATACATATATACATACGTACATACATACATACATACATACATACATACATACATACATACATACATACATACATACATACATACCTAAAAGACATACATACATTTATTCCTTCAATCATCAAGGTCGACATGTGCGCCGAACATCCTTGCACTCAGATATGCCTGGATTACGGAACGTACTACGTATGTGAGTGCTTTCCCGGTTATGCAGGTTGGCTGGATTATGAGGGTGGGTGCGTCATTCATTGGTCGGTTGGTTGAATGATTGGTTGAATGGTTGGTTGGTTGGTTGGCTGGCTGGCTGGCTGGCAGGATGGTTGGTTGGTTAGTTAGTTGGTTGGTTGTTTGGTTGGTTGATTCGTTCGTTTATTTGTTTGGTTAATGTCACTGATATTTTTCAAACCAAAAAAACCATACGCAGTATACTATTCCATACAATTTCATCTTTCATATAACAAGTTTTTCATCTTTTAAAAAGCAGTTGTAGATAAAACAATAGTTCCGCGCTTTCATGTACCAGCGTTAAAAAATACAAAGTGTAATTGTTGTTGTTGTCCGCAATACTTTCAAAAATAAGTTTGAATATTGGTATCGGGACAATATTTTAAACCCGGTATTGATATTGGCGATACAATTTCTGATAAACGTAAACAACCCGCCCATATTTGATCTTCTTATTAAGGTGAGAACTGCAGCACTGAGTTGAACGAGTGCGCATCGAATCCATGTCTGAACGCAGCTACCTGTCTTAATCTCGTCAATCAGTTTAAGTGCATCTGCACTGACGAGTTCACAGGCACTCACTGCCAACATGGTAATGATGATGATGATGATGATGACATGATGATGAAGATGATTGTGGCTATGATGGTGATGATAGTGCAGACGATGTTGAAAGTGGTATGATGGTCATAACTACTTGAAAATAGCTATCCTAGCTATGACAGCTATAAATAAACATCAAATCAGAACACAAAAAATGAATTAACAGCACTGACAGTAACAACATTACAATAAACAAAAATATTACATTAAAAAACGACGTGAAAGTAAGACATTGTAACAAACACCAAAACAGCAATTAACTCTTCGTTCGTCTCAAACGAAGAGGGCAACGTTGAGCCTGGCGACATCAACAAAGACATTGAAGGTATTCTATTATCCGATGACATCAACAACAACAATTACATCAACAACGATAATGACATCAACAACGACATTAACGATAGTGAGAACGCAGCCAAACCACCATCCAAAATGGAACCCCACACAAAATCACCGCACCCTCACCTCAAAATTTACCATTCATCAGTGTACAGTCACTCAAAATTTCACAATGCAACTGCTGTCCTCATCACGTTACTTGGATCACTGGCGCTTACTGCTTTGGTCTTTCTTTTCTGTTACTGCACCCAGCCGTCTAGCGAAAAACAGGATCGGCATGGAAGGAATTTTGGGACGTCTAACCAGGAAAGTTTATCTCACTGTTGTGATGATGGTGACAGTTATTTTAGGAGCGAAGGTGGGTGGAGTTTTAAAAGATTGGTTTCGGTTATTTGGCTGGCTGTTGCGAGGAAAATAAGCAAAAAGTTTGTCTGAAAGTTGATTATAATTTTGTATTTCAACGGTTTTGTTACGGCCATTCTAAATATTTACTGAAAAAATAAATTAGCTCTAAAATATTATTTAGTGTTTAATGATACAAATTTATTTTAAAAACTATTTTATTCAATAGATCCAAATCAAACGCCACGCACAACCACAGCAACTCACACAATCTCAACGGCCATCCGACAATAAAAACCAACAAAATTTGGAAGAGATCGAAAGATGGCGACAAGAGACCAGAAATAATATGCAACCTCGTGCAACACTCCAATGACGTCATCGCGAATCGGCAACAACAACGCCGCGAAAAAACATACGCCGGGAAAAATTCTCGTTCCAGGCGATTCAGCAGCAACAACCGCAAAAATGACGACCAGGATTTTTATGGATATTTCAATTGTGGAGCAATTACATCGGATAGTTTGATCGAATTTTAATTGAAGTATCAACACAAACTACTGATTACTTACTTAATGTGTTACCGTTACTCAATGTTACTAATCGTTACTTACCATAATCGTCAAATTATTTTACTATCCTAAAAATTACCAACCAACTGACGCCAAAAACGTAAAATAGAAATACTATTTATTAGATTTTTTAGTATATTTATACTAGTAGTAGAAAAAGTAACGGTAGAGTAACTAGGGTAGTATAGCTAGAAGTAGTAGTTGCATTATCGAGATAAAATAATTTATGCAAATTTGCATAAATTAAGTCATCTATGTTGTTTAAAAGATTTGGTTAGTTTGAATGTTGAATTTTTGATGTGACAAAATATAATAATCATGTTGGTTAGTTTTTAAAATCCTGGTTTAGTTAAACAACAGCAAAAGTAAAAAAAAGTATTTTGGATAATCAATAAAACGCTTAATTTTATAATTAAATGTGGTTACACTTGTTTTATTTATATATATATATATTAAAAATGTGTGTATAAATCTTTCTATTCTAATCAATCAGAAATGCAAAAATGTCAATCAATCAGACGAAAAAATCCAATTTTAAAAAAAAGTATTGAATCAAGCTGCTATCAAACTCTTACATCTACAAAAATTTAAATTAAATCAGCCGCTAAAAACCAAAAAACTAACCAACCAAACAACAAACCAATCAAACAACCAGCTAGCCGACCAGCAAATCAACCAAAATACCAGTTGGTACCAGTTAACTAAACCAAACAGCCAATCATCCAAAACAACCAGCAAACAGTTAAACGCTTTTAAAGAGCAAAACGGGCACTTTGGATTTACTGAGGACATAGTCACTGACACTACCAAGAATGGTTTTCTTAATTTTTCCAAGACCTCTAGCCCCCATTACGATCATATCTACATCCTCATCTTTCGAGACTTTGGTTATGTATTCGCCAGGAGAGCCCGAGTTGCCCGTTAGCCATATGTAGTCTATCTAATTGGTGTGAGGGAGGTAGTAATGGTATTGTTGTTTTTGATGATGGAGTTATAGTTTTATTTGGCAGATCTAGGTATCATTGTTATTGTTGTTGTTGTAATCTTCGTTATCATCATCGTTATCATCATTATCGTCGTCACCACCACCATCATCCATCGTCGTCGTCATCGTCGTCATCAGCATCGTCATCATGGTACCTTCATCTGCACCAGTCTGTTTTCATACATTTCTTGTAGCTCCAGTAACTTCACTTCCTTCTCCAACAACTCTTTCTCCTTACCTTTTAATCAGCATAATAAAAACAATAATAATAACATCAACAACAATAATTATTATTATTATTGTTGTTGTTTTTTATTATTTCATATTATATTATTATAATTATTCCTCTTATTATTGCAATAAAAGACTTTTTAGAGTCTTAGGTGATGAATACGACGACGGCGATGGTGTGGCGAGTGCAAAAGAAGTGGTGATGTTTACGGTGAAAATACTGAAAATGATGATGGTTATGAATAAAAATGATGATGATTATTATTATTATTATTATTATTATTATTATTATTATTATTATTATCATCATCATCATCGTTATCATCATCGTTGATTTTGTGTTTTTGTTATAATTATTGATAACATCTATATTGTTTTAACAGCAAACCAAATATTGATTCGGTTAGATCAATGCTTCTTATATAAGCCTAAGCCTTAATAGCTATAATAATAATAATAATAATATTAATATTAATAATAAATAATAATAATTTTATTTATTTGTTAAAAGAGTACGTAAAAATTAATGAATGAATGTATTTAATTATTAATCTCATACTAATTGATTAATTAATTAAATAATTTATAAACTTTATTAATTAACTAAATTAATTTAAAATTTGTTTAGAATACTAACTGGCCTCAATAAAATGCGTTAGAACCAGTTGCGTGCCTTTCTGATGGAGATTGTAGATATACCCTAAAAAAATTTTATACTTTCTTAAATCAATAATTTTATCCATTCATTGGCTGGTTGGTCATTCAATCATTTTACTCCATTCATTGGTTGGTCGTTCAGTCAATCATTATGTTCATTCTTCAGTCAGTCAAATTTTTTAGTTGTTATTCAATCAATCATGTATTATCCAATCAATGTCTACATTCATCCATTTTCTCATGCATTCATTCATTCACTCATCCATTCATTCATTATTCAGTCAGTCAGTCATTCATTCATTTTTTTCCATTTCATTCATCTAATCTGTTAGTTAATACTTAAGTTTTGCCGTGAATACATTTTAGGTTATCTTAAACGTTGTATATAACTCCAGCACTTTTTTTTAACGAATCCAATTGATGAATGAATGAACCAGCAAATCGAGAAGTAATAATAAAATGAATGAATGAATGAATGAATGAATGAATGAATGAATGAATGAATGAATGAATGAATGAATGAATGAATGAATGAATGAATGAATGAATGAATGAATGAATGAATGAATGAATGAATGAATGAATGAATGAATGAATGAATGAATGAATGAATGAATGAATGAATGAATGAATGAATGAATGAATGAATGAATGAATGAATGAATGAATGAATGAATGAATGAATGAATGAATGAATGAATGAATGAATGAATGAATGAATAAATGAATGAATAAATGAATGAATAAATGAATGAATGAATGCACATATGAATGAATGAAAGATAGATTGAATGTGATGAATAAATAAAAGTTTAGTGGACTAACAATCAAAGGCTTTCTCCGCGTTTTCGCTCCAGTCAATCGGGATGAGCACCTTACGCATTTTCTCTCTTCAAAAATTAAATTTTTATCATAATAAATATAAATAATTTTATAATCATAATTAATTAATTGATATTATTATACTATTATTAATTAATGATTATTATTATTATTAACGGTCAGATAACATCCAATTCGTAATTGTAAATTTTTTTATTTATATCAAGCTATAAAAAAACTGTTTATATTCGATATAAACGAGTTCATTTATTAACACTCTAAATTCATCTATTCATCTATCCCAATCTATTCATCTATTTATCTGTCTATCCATCTATCTATTTATTTATTCGTCTACCCATCCACCTATTTGACTGTTCATTCATCCATCCATCTATCCACTAATCCATTCGTCATCTTTCCATCTAACAATCCATCCATTCATGCATCCGTCATCTTCTTCATCATACAACCAATATAAATTAAAATCGAATGATATAAGACATTTTCTACCAAAGTTTTTTTTGTTTTTTTTTCAAACTACAAATATCCAAATATAAAAAAAGCTGAACTAGAGTAAAATAGTTATCATCCAAAATTCTATCTATCAACAAAACATCAACATTTAAAATCTGAACGTATAACTAGATCATACTTTTATACAAATGTATGTAAACACACACGCGTGCACACACATACACATACACGCACGCACACACACACAAACATGTATACACATTATACACACATTCATGCCATATAGATATGTATAATGCATACAAAAGCAAGAACTGTATATACTGAATATACCACGGATACACACATATACACAAGTAAACATACTTGCATACTAGTATGTTTTGTTTTGATGAATTGATGCTTAATAAACCAAAAAACAAAAACAAAAATATAAGAACTATTAGCGAATCTTTTTTTATTTTTCCATGATTGCTTACTTTACAATTGTAAAAAAATTCTAACACAATATATAAATAGACATACAAACACACACACACACACACCACACATACACAAACATTTTTACAAATTACACATACATACACAAATACGATGTGTGTCTACGTGTGTGTATATATATATTTTTGTTGATACAATTATTTATATTGTTTTGTTTGGTGAAGACATAGGTACATTAATGGGTATGGTATACCATATATACATATTATATACATATATATGTATATATATATATATATATATATATATATACAACTATTTATAGAGCCATGATGAATGATAACGTTTTAAAGGTAAACATCCAAGAACTGCTCTGGAAAAAATACATTGTTATATTTTAAGTATATGATATATATATATATATATATATATATACAATATACACATACATATTTATATAATTATATATATATATATATATATATGTATATATATATACATATATATATATATATATATATAAAGAATTTTTTTAATTTTTGCAACGTATTTCGGCAATGCTGCTAACTTATCATATTTGCATGTGTTTGTTTCTGTGCTTTCCAATGTTTGTAGTAGTGTATATTAGTCTTATATGAGCATGAAAGATTAAACGTTTATATCTGTGTGTCTGTGTTTATATATGGTTGTGTACATTTGTATGTCTATATAAATATATATATATATATATATATATATATATATATATATATATATATATATATATGCATATATGTATGTGTATATATATACGTTTCGTTTTGTTTCATAAGTGTGCGTGTATATAGAACACGAAATAAATTTATCAAAGGGGTTTTAAATGGTTGAATTCTTTTTAAAACATTCCCCTTCTTGGCGACTTAATTGCAAAATCAGACCTAACCATAGCATCATAGATCTTAATCTCTAGTGCTAAACGAATAAAAAACAAATAGACAAATGAAACTGCTGACATATATAAGATATCCAAATGGCCTATCAATGAAACAACCCAATAAAAATTGACGAAACAGAAATGGAGTTGAAGAAATGAAAAGATTATCTTCAAACTTAAGTAGTTCTAATAAAAATTACATCTTTTCCGGCCACCTTATTATTATTTGCAACCAGCAATGGTATCGTTACGTTTTTCAGTGCTATCTCTAGTACAATTTTTATTAATATTTTTATTGTTATTATTATTTTTATTATTTGTTTTTATATTTTTTGTCGCTGTTCTACTTCCTCCTATCTTGTTTCTCACCTCCTGGGCATTCAACTTCAACTGCTCTTGCGTGTAAATTAAAGTTTTTCGGTTGTCCTCAAGGACAGTTTCTATTAAATCCTTTCTAGGTATGGAATAGAAATCAGGTTTAGAATTCTTGAATGGAACTTGTTTGACCATCAGCATGTTGCCTGCATTGCAGTCGATTCCACGACATGTGCACATAATTATTCGGTTGTTCGAGATCGGTACGAAACATCCCAGCGGAAAATATTCAGGAACGCAGTATCTGTCGGCCTCTATAGATGCTGATGTATTAAAAATCATATTAATTTTCCTCATAACTAACCCTTATATATTAAATTTGACTACTGTTCAATGAAATTAGGACAAAAAATGAACATTTGTAGCACTTAGACGTACCCCAGCCATCTCTGGAATAGTAACTAACTCCACACAAGGCATTATATCGGGGGCACATCTTGCCGTAGTAATAAAACGGTTGGATGCAGTCAGAGCAATGGTAACAAGCCGGACCTCCATTAGCACGTTGTGTAACTATTGCGGTCACGAGATACATAATAATTTTGTCAAATTTGCTCATTTTGTAAAAATTTCAATGTAACTCTGTAGTATTTTTTTAACGTTTAACATCTTAAGCTTATTTTCATCGTTTGTTTATTACCAAACTAAACGTCACAAATTTGGCTGAGTTTTCTTTGTTTTGTTGTAGTTACTTTGTAACAGATGTAGTTATTAGTTTTATCATTATAATATCGTTTGATTATTTGTATTTATTTTAAATTCGAGATTAAAGATTGTTCCTTTCATAAAAATTTGTTTCTCTTTTTAGGCATAAAATCTGTTGCTTGTGGTTTACAGCAAAATGAATTTGAAACCGGATCAAAAACGCGTTCAAATATTGCTGATCGATACTATAGCGTCACTATGTCGAAATGGACTAAGTTACCACAATGGCATCGCCATTCAGGGCGTCATCGGAATCACCGTCGACAAGTCGGAAGTTTTTTTGGTGCATATTAATCAAAACTTGTCAATTTGTGACGACGGAGATGGCAATGATGGATCGACAGGTGCAACTAAAGATCAGGCAGCCGAATTTGAGTTTTTTGAGTCAGACAAATCAAACCCTAAACATTTTTCCAAGGGGTCTCCTGGAAATCACAATTTTAGAGCTGAAAATTATCAAAACAGTCGACGAAGATTAATTCCTACAAACGTCAACAGCAGTAATAATACTAACAACAGTAACAACACAAGTAACAACATTAATAACAACAGTGTTTCTGATGAACAAGATCACAAGTTTCCATCACCACCATCCTTTAGCAATCCCCAGCAGCAGATGCACGATTACAAACCACTGATCTACCAGCCAAGTTACGAATCTCCTGTCAACTCTAGTCACACTAGTTCAACTCCCAATGTTAAGTCAATTAAGGTTTGTGAATTCAAATAAATTAAATTTATAAATAATAAATAATTTATTATTATATTTATAATAATTTATAATAATTTATTTATAATAATTTATAATAATAAATTTTAATTTCTCATTGTAAATGTTACTATTGCATGTTCAACTCCCAATGTTAAGTCAATTAAGGTTTGTGAATTCAATATGAAAATAAATTTTAATTTCTCATTGTAAATGTCACTATTGCATATGATAAAAATATTATGGTAAGAATGGTCCAGTTGTATTATATGTTATGCTTGATAATTTATTTAATATTCTACAGATTGAGCCACATTTTTCTAATACTCAGCAGTCACAGTTTTCTGGTCACCACAATAATAGTGGCAGCAGTGGCAGCAACAACAACCTCCATGCCGGTGCAGCCAACATCAACAATCCTTCAGTCAATAATGATATATTAGAGAATGATGACAGTGATTGTTACATTAATGACAGTCAATTTCTGAATACTAATCAAAATTATGGCTACAATGCTTCTCCAAGAGGTTCAGGATGCAGACGGACCAATAGGAGAAGAGGTGGCAGAAGAGGAGGGGCCACACAAAACCGTCAGCCAATGGTAAGACAGGGTGAAAATTTTAATATGTCCACTTCTTGGGGCGATATGATGACCACAAGCTTTGTGTGCAAGGTAGGTGATGATGCCCATTTAAATGGTCATGATTATTTGTTGATTATTTGTAAATAATGAATAAATTGCAAATAAACAGAAACCAACAAGAAATACTTTTCATAAAAATTTTGTCATTAATTATATGTTTAATGATTTTAGACCTGCCCATTTGTTCAGCTAAGTCACAAATGTACGCATAGGTCTTCCTTGTTAAAGTGCTCATCTTCGCTATGCTTTATTGTTATTGATAAATTTAATTTAGACTGAAATATTAAACTGCACAAATCGTATAAGGTATGTGGCCAGTCGTTTGTTCACAAGTCCAACCTATTAGGACATCAGATCAGGATTCACGGTCGACAGAAGAACAAGCGAGGACGCCCACCAACAAACAACAGCATCAACCTCAGCAACGACAACGAAACAGTCAACAGTAACAACAACAACCACAACAACAGCACCGACTACCACAATAGCATGAATAACATGTACAGTAGCATGTTGCATGGTGGCAACCATGACGATGATGACGACGATGTTCACGATCAGGATGACAACATGCAAGATGGCGCCATCAGCGATGACAATAATGTCATCAATCCTCAAAATTTCAACAACAATAACAACAACAATGCCAATAACTCCAATATCGTTGATAGCAATTTTCAACAACAAAATGTCAATAGAAACTTCCAAGTCATGTCGAATTGGTAACATCGATGAGAAGCATTAAATTGAATTGAATGATTTTTACAGTTTTTGAAAAACTCTTTATATTAAAATATATTTTATCTGTTCGTTCCTACAATTTTTTAATATTTAGACGAAAAAGAAGAAAGTCAAGTCTATCAAATCTATTGTTTGTTCTTGTTAAAATTTGTATCGAATCCTAAATCAATCAGTGTAAATATGTTTTTATGAGAATTTTATATTTATTAATGATAATTTAATAATAATTTTATTATTATTTTAATTATTATTAATGATATCATTCTTAAATTGTAATTCATTCTAGTTGCTGTATTATTATCAAACTGCGTTTTGATCTTATGTCAAAAAACATGTCTTAACTCTTAATTATTGTTATTATTAATGAATATTTATTATTATTATTATTTATTATTATTATTACTGTTTATCATCTACAGATACCATAGTCACAGTATTCAATGTTCATTGTTGTTAAAATATGAAATGTAAATAACATTTCTGTATACATCTGTTTGTTGTAGGTCTTCTTGTAAGTTTTTACCAGTTTCAGTAAGTTTCTTCTTTTAATATTATTTTTTTTACCTGAAAGTAATTAACTGTTTTATATAATTTTTTTCATCAATTAACTCATTAATTAATTATATTTAATTGAAAATTTTAATCTTAATTATATTTTTATCAATATTTTAGCATGCACATACTGAGCCGAATATTTCAAGATAGAGAGAGAGATAGAGAGAAAGAGAGAGAGAGATAAAATCTAATTTATATTAATACCAAAATAAATATATTTTATTATAAAAATCCTATCGCTATAATATAATAATTATGGTGAAAATTATGATGATAATAATTACAAGATCAGACTTTACTTTTTAGAATAAAATTTATTTACATATATATGTATATATATACATGTATATATATATATATATATATATATGCGTATATATATTTGGTGCTACAGTTCTTTTACCATTGGTTTGAAAATTCTAAGTCACGCATTCACCGAATTTGCAGAGTTTTTATCATTTGTTATTTATATTATTATTATTACGTATGGTATTAAATTGAAAACTTTACCAAAAAAAAATTAAAGATAAAACATTTATTATATTTTACTGACGAAAATATAGTGATTGTTTTTTATATAGATAAAAGATGGTCTGTATGTACGATTCTTTTAATATGTATTTATGTAATAATACCAATATGTGTACGTGTATTTATGGTTTATACTTTTAAATGAATAAATTTAATACTTAACATCATAAAATAAAGAAAATATTTGTTTTCCAACATTTCGAATCTGATACTATGGACAGCAAACACACATCCCGATTTGAATTTAATTAAATCTCTTATTCAGTTAATTTAAAAATAAATCCAATTGCTCTTGAGACTCGTTAATGTAGACTTTTTTTCAATTCAATTCATGTTACTTCCAAAGAAAAACTATTAAAATATTAACAGTCGCATGGGTTTGAATGGCTATATAATTGACAACGACTACATTCAGTGTTGTGTTGTCAGCGTTTTATTGTATTCGACAACATTCACAAACATAACAATAATAATAACAATTAGAAGAATAAAAATAATAATATTAACTGTATAATTTATGACTAATGGCACTGATTTCATCTCTTTTATTGTCTCACTAATAACTTATCTGACTTGTTATGTACGTACTTTTTATGAACACTTTTTATGCCTACACATACACAGAGAGAGAGAGAGAGAGAGAGAGAGATACACACATACACACGCTCGCGCTAACATATGTGGATAAATAGGTGTGCAAGCGTGTGTGTGTGTGTGTGTGTGTGTGTATTGACGCATGTTTAAGAAGTATTGATATTTGTGTATATTCGTTTACAATGATTGTATAAATGTTGTGTGCGTGTATATATATATATATATATTTGTGGTTATCTACAAATTTCTGGAAGTTTTAAATTCAACTTTTTTAGCATTTTACTCTGAAATGTTTAAGTTGACGTTGATGACGTGATTAAATGCGATGATATGATTTACGACAGTCAAATGATAGTTGATGTTGAAAATATTATAATGATGGTGGTGTGGTGTTGGTGTTAATAGTTTTTTTTTGTTGATCATAACGTTGACGGGTGTTTATCGTCAAGAATGATGTGTTAATGCTGGTGATATTTGTGAAAATGACGTCATCATAGGATGGCAATCGTGATGACGATGTAGTACAGTGAAGAAACATGACGATGGGACCACATTGATAATGTAATATGACGATGGTAAATAATAATAATAATAATTCAATACAACACTGATGACGATGACGACGACGAAGATGATGTTATATGACGGTAACTGGAACGGGTTGTATGTTGTTGACGTGATCCACTGTCTGGAAACATAGCGGACAGCACAACCCACTATCGTCTTTGTATTGGCTCTGTTGTTATGATCGTCATCATCATCATTATTATTATTATTATTTATTATTATATTATAATGTCAGACTATTCTGTCATTGGCATCGCCATTAATACCGTTGGTGGTATATGTATGAAAGACATCAATGAAGAAAAGTAATGTATAAATTTAATTTAATATAAATAATCTTTTAGTGACGTCAGATACTGTCACAGTTTTTGTAGAGATGACGAATAAATGAATGATAATGAATGAATGAGGTTATACGTCAATTATAGTATAATTATCTAATTAAATATTCTTAATAAAGCGTTATTGTGAGTAAATTTTGGAGTATTAATTATTGTATGAAAAGGATTTTTTTAGTGAAAGTTACCTAGAAGAATATTGATGACAATTTCTATAGTTGTATATAAAAATCACGTTGAATCAGACGAGAAACAGAAAAAAAAATTGTGAATTTATTTCAAATTAGCTGGTGAAAATTATCATTGAATACATATTTGATGTGTGTAGATGTGATTGTAACTTACATGTATGCAGTAGTAACAGAAAACATGTCCACAGCCTATCTGCTGTGGGTTGAAAGGCCATTCATTACAAATTGGACAAGATTTGTATGTTTCTTCATCAATGTTCTTATCACCATCCTTTGTTGTTGTAGTCGTTGCTCTGTTAACTGCTTGGTGGATGTCGCCAGTGATTTTGTTGTTTCGTTGTCGAGATTTTGAGTATTGCTTCGTGAATAGCAGCTGTCGAATTGTTCGTTTGATGAGTCGATAATTTATCAGGGGTAGGATGAACTGAAGGAATTCCTATTTTTTTTTGGAGGGTGTGAAAGTTTAAAACAACTCCATTACTTCTAGTGACTTCTATTTTATTTTATTCATATTTTTACTTGATGATAATAATTGTTATTATTGTTTATTTAATTAATGTGTTTATATATTCATTTTATTTATATATATATTCTAAATATATATGTTTTATCTTTGTTGTTTTTAATTCTGTTTTTGTCTTCAGAAGAAAAATGATACAAAAATATGGTTAACAAATCGTTGCCTCATTTATTCTATTAAAGGAGTATCAATAATTCGCGAGATGGTGTGGAAATAGTGTAATGGTTAAGTTGCCTGGCTCTATTGCTGTAGTGTCTGGGTTCAATGTGCACAATAACCCTCTGAGAATTTAATAAGAAGGAATTAGTACCACTAATGCTTGTTACTATTATAAATGATGAAGAGTAACCTAAAATGAATGTTTAATCTATTAAATTTAGGATTAGTATTAGTGATAGAACGAGACATGATCAGCTTAATTAGTTTTTTGTTACATGCTGGTTTTATTATTATTTATATGATTATCCAGTAAATTATCTTATTAATTGTATAAAAGATGATTATTATTGATTATGTATTTGTTTGTTAGCACTAACTGTGAAGCCATTCCATAGTATCTCTCTTTCCGTCAGCTCGTAAGATATCTTCAATTGATTTATAAATTTTTAAAATTTTGCAATAATTATAACATCAATTAATATTAATTAATTGATTAATTTATCAGTTAACTTAACTAACTAATTAACTACTCAACTAAGCCAATTAAATGTTTATAACATGTGTGCTAGAGATTTGAATGTATTAGAATATATATGTGTGGAAAGATAAAAGTTAGGGCATTGTGATTGCACAATTTTTCTGGCTGACCACACAACAATGAATGGATGCATTAATATAAATACAGAATAATAATTATTAAAAATAAAAAATATAATATAATTAAATACTAATAATAATATTACTAATTATAGAATACTTGAATACTTGTCTTGTTGTTTGAGCGTAAGTGAACATGCTTCGTATGTGAAGAACTCTCTCACTGAGACTAACAAACTGTCCTTTCTTCAGAAATATCAGAAAGTTTAACAATGTTGATACTTTCAGAATGGCATCCAGTGATTTTACCAGTTTGCAAATCTGTATAAAAAAAAATAAATAAATTTTTTTACTTGCTATTTTTAAAAAGTGGCACATATAAGTTCATCATATTTACACATAATTTTACCATATAAAATTTACCATAATGACTAATTACACTGACTAACAGCAAAAGTAGATCTAATATCATTTTAATCTCATTTGAAAAAACTATTTGTTAGATGCGGTGACTCCTGGCTCTCTTGAAAACAAAAATTTTTCAACAAATTTTTTTACTTTATTGTAAATGTTACAGAATGCTACAAACCTCAGATCGCTGACCATTCTGAAACATGGTAGGAGCAAATTTATCTTTAAACCAAGGAAAGAATGTATTTAAAATTAGGAGACCATGTTTTTGGCTGGATGTCAAAGATGATACATCTGACTTTGATTCCGCTGTTGGTGATGCTATTATATATGTTGATGAAGAATGATCTGATGAGCATTTTAGTTGATTTGTGTTGAAATATTTCAAAGACAGCAGGCCTTGTCCAATTGTTGAGTCAATTTTCTTCAATGAAAACTTGAATGTAAAAAAATTCTTTTAATTACATTTATATAATTAACGGTTAAATCTTTTTATATGGGTTATTTTGAAAAAATTAGACTCACATGCCACAGAATCAAACGAAATGCAAGTGAAATCTCAGCATCATATTGAAATAATAAGTGGGACTGAAAAACAAAATAATTTAAATACAAATGTCAGTTAATTATTAATTAATATTCTATAATATGCAAATCAAAAACAATTACTAAAGGTTCAAAAAAAGTTGTTGAATATTAAAAAATTTAATAATTAAAACTTAAAACGATCCACATTTTGATTTTATTTAATTTTAAATTAAAAATTTTTATAAAAAAAAGAACCTTGTAAAATTTTAAAACATTTTTCAACTGATATTTTAGTAGTTCTAAAAGTTGACTATCAAGTTCTTGAGCATCCAACTGAAATGATTTGAAAATTAATTCATAAAAAATAAAATAAACTATAAAAAACTTTTCAATAAATTTTATTGAAAAGTTTTATAGTTAAAATAGAAGAAAAGTAGGCAAAAAAACATTATTCACTAAAACTTAAAAATTACAAACAAAATTTATTGAAAAAAAACAGCTAAATTAACATTTTTCCACCTGAATAACTCGCAGGGGTTCATAAACACGGACCGTCTCCATGGATTTAGACATTAAATTAACCTTTAATGTTTACAATTTAAAAGTTAATTACTACATTAAATTAAAATTACAACTAAATCACAAAGCGCTTCACATTTATTAAATCAATTCACACGGAAATAACATTGAAAATTGTAAATTTACTAATTTTGATAAAGTTAACGTTAACTCAAAAAAAAATAATTAGTATAAAATTAATATAACCATCTATTTATATAAATAGAGATATTTATCTCCGTCATGTATCATGTACAAATCCTTTCCAATGCAGCATTGCTCCGCATAAGAACAACAATGCAAAAAAGTTATATCTGATAGCAAACACGAATGTTAAAAAATGTCTGTTTCCTTATAAATATATAGATATACTCACACACAGACACGTTCATACATACGCACACACACACAGACTCACAAACACATACACACACACACACACACACACACGCTCATACATGCATACATACATATACATGTATGCCTTTGTACACCATGTATATATGTATGTATGTATGATATGAGTCACATACAAGAGTACGTATATAGATGTATTTAAACAATATACGAAGAAATTTTATCATTGTTTTTCTTAGACTTACATCGTCTTGTTGTTATATCAAACAGTTTTGTCTGACTTTGTATCAATCTTGATATTTATTGTTGTTGGATTGTATGTATATAGTTTCGTATTTGTATTGGTTTGTATTGGTGTATTTGTATTGTTTTGTGTTTGTTTGTGTAATAATTATACCTTATACAACTGCTGACGATGTGATGTATAATAGCTTACCAATGCACGCGCATCCCATCCCACCAACGTCTGTATGAGAAAGAACAGAATTATTTTGTACTGTAATTCCTTGCCAATGCAGACCTTTCGTCTCGGAACACTTTCACATTTTCAACTCAACTCTGAGTTTCGATCATGCTTTCTGGGAGAATATAACAACCATTTATAATTACTTTCAAAAATTAGAAGTCAAATATTATTATTAGATAGAATCATTTTTTAAATCACAAGCGTTATGTAATTAAATTAAATTAAAGTACTCTAATCAAAGTAAATTAAAGTAATTTAATTAAAGCTAATTAGTGTACGTTTATAAACACATTTTAAGTAAAAATAACGATTTTTTATCAGAAGTAAAGATGGAATCGAAATCGAATGATGGAAACAGTAGAAGGTTGAGAAGGAGACGGATGAACGCTTCCCTGAGTGACACAGCGTTCAGTGACGACGAAACGAATTCCTATTTAAAAAATTACAGTTCCAACAAAAACTTAACTCTTACGACGCCAAAACATCAACAACAACTACCTCAACAACAACATCAATTCTATCAACATCCCACACAATATCATCAACAACGACAACATCCGTTTCAACAGGAGGAGAGACAGCGTAGACATTCATCAACATTTTACATGATTTGTAATCCTAACAGTCGCAGCAGCAGCAGCAACAACAACAACAACTACAATAACGCTAACAATTACAGCTACAGCAACTACAACAACGTTAAAATTCATAGTAGCGATAATATATACAGTAATATTAACTCCCAGTGCAATGATAACGCCATCAAGAGAAACTTCAATCACAAAAATTTCAATGATCATCACATTAAAGACTATAAAAGTTACGAAAACGTGTTTAAAAATGATAACAATAACCAATGTGATAACAAATGTGATGATAGCGGTTGCTGCCTGGAGTCTACAAGTTCCCACTCATCAACATCAACAACATTGGTTGGATTTTCCGTTAAGTGATGGTGATAATGATGACGGGAATGCTGATAATGATGATGATACTGATAATGCTGATAATAATGATGACGATGATGATGATGATGATGATGATGACGATGATATTGATAATGCTGATATTGATGCTGACAATGATGATGATGATGATGATGATGATGAGGATGATGAGGATGCTGATGATGATAATGATGACGATGATGACGACGACGATGATGAACAATCTTCATCATCGTCGTTTTAAATGGTATCATTAATTATAACTTTCCAGGAATCAAGTCTTCTGGTTAGCCCGAATGATTATAACCAACGTCATCATGATGAAAGTGTTGGGAAGAAAAACTCTAATGACATTTCTACTAGAGATTACATTAATAATAAAGTTAACAATACTATCAACAAAATCGCCAACCATTATCTGACCGGTAGCATCAAAGATAACATTAACATTAAAAATAGCGTAACAAGCAACAACAACACCGATCATAGCATCATCAGCAACAACAACTATAACAATGACATCAACAACAACGACAACAACAACAACATCAACAAAGGAACATTAGAATTCGTCAAACCACACATCACAGTTTACAATTTTGATAAAAAAATTAAAATTAACTCGATGCTAGATTACATCAACAACAACAACAACATCTACGCTAACAACAACAACATCTACTCCAATGTCAACAACAACTACGCCAACAAAAACTACATTAACAACAACATTAATGATAGCAACAAGATTAATAACAACAACAACACAAAAATCTTAAATAATACCATCGATAATTCAAGCATTTCTAAATACACTCCAGATACTTCTACTACTACTGCTACTGCTGCTGCTACTACTACTACTACTACTTATACTGCTGCTACTACAACTACTACCAATAATAATAACAATAATCATAATAATTTTTCTACTACTGCTACAACTCACATTAATACTACTTTTACTAACAAACCAGCAAAGGTTTCTAATATTACCCCATCAAACTTTACCACAACTCCAAAAACGCATTCATTCCCAACCGCTGCTTCTCCCCGAACTGATAATAACAATTCAGTTTCTGATTTAGTTAGTAAAACTGCCATTGCTAACACTTCAAACGCTAATACTACCTCTATTTTTAATACTAATACTACTTTAACTACTACTAATACAAATATTACTGTCTCTTCTTCGAATACAAACACCAGTGCTAAATTTGCAGTGAAGCGCCACCAAAACTTAATTCAGAAAAATGCGATAAACATCAAAATAAACGAAACTGTCATTCACAATTTAAACTACGATGACGTCAATGAGGAGCGCGAGAAAATATCACGTGACAACAATAACATCAATAACAACAACAGAAGCAACAACTATGACGACAACAACAACATAGCCAAACTTGTCGATTGTAACGTTGGAAATAATAACTTCATCTTAGATAAAAATGTGTACGATTATTATGATCAAGCTTATAATAACAATAATAACCATAGAAATAATAATAATAATAATGATAATGATAATCAAAATGACATTGGGCGCATCATTAACGGCAACAACACTAACAACGCATTTGGCAACAACAACAACCACAACAAAAAAATTGTTGATGATACAACTGCTACTTCTACCATCACTACTGCTTCTACTACCATTACTGCTACTGCTATGGCTGCTACTACTACAAATAATAGTAATAGTTATAATAATAATAATAATATTAATGAGGAAAATTTCAAAAACGGTATTGAAGTTCTAGAGACTCTTGTTGCTAAAGAATCAAACAACAACATAACAATCACCGACAATGACGTCTGCAAAAACAAAATGGACTCCCAAAATAATAACAACAACAAAAACAACAATAATAATAATAACAATAATAATAAAAGCAATATTAACAACAACAACACAGATGACAACACAACATCAGAAAACTACAAAAGTTGCGTAAATAACAATAACAACAACAATAGCAACAATAATAATAATAACAACAACAAGAATAATAATAATAATAACAACAATAATGATAATAATAATATGAGCGAGAATTTTCTTCCTATGCAGATAAACCTGAAGACCGAAATAAGGGTATGAAAAAAAGAATTAATTTCTGCTTTTCTCACCATAGCTACATTTTTTAACTCATGCCACAATTACTATTTTTCATATAGTTGATTATTATTATTTTCATTATTGTTATTATTCTCGTTATTATTATTATTATCAATGTTTTTTATGATAGTATTTTTGTAATTATTAACAATATTATCATAATTATTATAAGTAGTAGTAGCAAAAGTAGTAGTAGTAATAGTAGCTTCAGTGCAGTAATAATAGTAATAGTAAAAGTAATAGTAATCTTATTATTGTTATTATTATTATTCTTGGAGCAATAAGAAGAAGGTAATGGTTTTGATATGTGGGATAATTCAATTCATTATCTCATCCTAGTACATGTTATTTATAACATTTTGAATGTTATATCTGAATGCATGTATGCTTGTTTGTATTTTTGTTTGTTTGGTTGGTTATTTGCATGTTTGTGCACTTGCATGTTTGTCTGTATGTTCGCTTGCATGTTTGTCTGTATGTTTGCATGTGTTCATCTTTCATACATTTGTTTGTGTGTTTGTATGTGTGTTTTAAAGTATATTTGTTGTTTGTATATATTTATATATGTATGTATATATGTATGTTTATATGTATGTATGTATGTTTGTATGTATGTTTTTTTGTATGTATGTATGTTTGTATGCATGTATATTTACGTACATTTGTTAATGCTTATAACTGTTGTCTGTTATCAATATTGAGGCAGATAGAAAAAGAATGATGAATGAATGATAGATGGATGGATAGATGGAGGGAAAATAATAAATTGATGTAACGTTTTTTTTACTTTTTGGATTCTTTTATTATTATTATTATTTTTATTATTATTATATATTATTATTACTATTTTTACTCGTTGACAATAACAATGTTATTAACATTGTTATTGTTTATTTTGTCTATGTTACTTTTATCATTATTTTCATTCATTCATTTATCATTATCATTTTTTTCATCATCACCGTTCCATAATCTCAATGGCGTAATAATGATAAATAAAATGATAATAGAAGTAAATAATATACATAACGAATGGTTCTGTGTATTTGAATTTGCTGAAACACAAGCTGACAACAATAACGTAATAACGATCGATTTAGGAGGCCTGCTTCAACTTGAAACCTGTTTCAAAATTTTCGTTCGACCCCAAGTTAAAAACAATTTCTACAATGGCGAACAACGCAGCAAACAACACAGCAACTGACACAGCAAATAACATAGCAACAAGAGCTAAATTGACATCAACATCATCAGCATTGGACTCATTAACAACGCCATCTTCTGCATTGGAAACATCGACAACTACTTCAGCGACAACATCAGCAACAACTTCATCAGCAACAATAACAACTTCATCAGCAACATCGAAAAGTTCTCCTACAAAATCAAAACCACTGAATAAGCAATACGAAATGTTGAAATCGGAAATGTTGGCATCGAAGTTAACATCCAACGTTGAGAACATCAGGAGCCAACTTGAAAACGCCCTGCAGCGCCAGCATGGAACACTGTTGAGCCAACGCCGAATCACATCCCAACTTGTGGATGATGTGGCACTAAAAATTGCAAGGTCCCAATTTCTTTACAAGGAATTGAATAAGGTACTAAAGCGTTTTGTAATGAGCTATCTATCTCTCTCTCTCTCTCTCTCTCTCTCTGTCCCTCTCGCTGTCTCTTTCACATTTTTTTTAATTTTTCCCTCTCCCTCTTTTTTCTCTCTCTTTTTTCTCTCTCTCTCTCTTTTTTTCTCTCTCTTTCTCTCTAAGATTTTTTTAATAATTTTTTCAGAATATGTAACTAATGTTTTTGAACCATTTCAAAATTTTTGGCAGAGTATATTCGGACAAGATCCATTAACTGCAACATCGTCATCATCATCATCATCAACAACAACACCAGCATCACCATCATCATCATCAACAGCAGCAGCATCGTCGTCGTCATCATCACAATCACCACAAATGACGTTAGAACTCTTTGATGACCTGACAAAATGCGTTGAGAAGTTACAGCAGGTCGATCAGTTATTCACCGTCGTAGAGATGTCACTAAAATCTCAAAAATTTCTCACAGCCGCTGAATCCATTGCTTCGCTAAAGAAAAATTTAAGATCACCAGAATCATTATCATCATTTACTTTATCACCATCTTCTTCCTCATCATCATCATCTTCAACGTCATCATCATCTTCAAATCTGTCTAAGATCTTCGAACGGTTGGTTATTCAATTTTTGCCGCATTTTTTACCAGTCAACTTTCGAATTAATATTTAAATTATGGTTTTTCTTATAAGATAAAGCTACAAAAATAAAAAAAAGCGTTGATGCCTTATCAAAAATTGTAACGAGACGAGACATTGAAATATAACGATTGATATATTTTGAAATGGGCTGTTTGTTTTTTGCTAATTTTCGGCCCAATTTTAAAACGTACATGAAACCAAAATTTTTTATGCAGCGATCTTCTGGAGAAGACAAGAAAGATCCTATCCTGTCAGCTCCATCTTCTCAATGATGATCTCTTAGTTGAAATAATGCGAAGTTGGAAGGAATTGATCGTATTCAAAAAAAGTGATTTAGTCACTTGTGTTGGTGAAGGTGATGTTGCTGATGACGTAGAAAATGATGATGATGACGATGATTTTGGAGATTTCGAAACTGATAGAGATAGCGATGATTGTGATGATGACGTTGATGGTGAGTGTTTCTACGATTGCTGCGACGAAGAGGACAAAAAGATTTCGACTAAAAAGTTTTATAAGAGAAGCAAAAAAAAGCGCGATAACAGAAACATCAGCAAAAGTAACATCAACAACAACAACAACGACCTAATTGCTAAAAAGGAAATAATTCTGGATTTGAGTCACATGTGCTCGCAGAAGGTTGTCAGTGAGGAACTCATAGCATCATCTCGCATCATTGGCTGTTGGACAGACATGGAGACGGAACTTGCCGAGGAAATTATTTTTCGTGGATTGATGGAGCAAATCATAAAAATGAATGAAATTAATGATGACTGTAATGATAATAATGATACCGGAGCTATCAACGTGTTGTCGTCAACTGTTGATGATAGGAACAAAAAAGTTATCAAAATTGCTTTAATACCGAAAAAGAAGGTTAAACAAACTAAACCAGCAACAGCACCATCGTCCTCTTCGTCATCTCTCCAGGAAGTTCTATCAAAACTAGGTCAACTTTTACTATTTTTAGATTCATCCTGGTCGATGTTAACGTACAAACGTGACCCATTTAAGTCTTTGTCATCACGTGTTTTTGATCTTCTGTCGCCGAAGATACTAGATAGCGTTGTCCAAAACTGTCTCGGAGTGAAACTGAAATCTCTGGGATTTCCAAGATCGTGGGAAGATTATGAAACCATGATTGAGTCAGTTCGGAATTTTCAAGAGGTTTGTTAGTTGGTTGCTTGGTCGGTCGGTCGGTTGGTGCATTATGTAGCGGTGCATTTTGGGGAAATATTCGTGTGGATGAATCCTGTCCTAACGGACTTTTTAAACTATTTTCAGGATATTTTATAAGTTTCTTAGATTCATCAAATCAAATTAATACAAATTATTACAAATAGGGTATCATAAAAGTTGTAGTATATTCGTTTATAATTTTGAAAAAGATTCTAGCAAAAGTTGGCATCAACACAGCAGGCGTTGACTTGGTAGGCATGATTTCAGAAGCCTCTAAGCAAAAGTTTCTGGTTAGAAATCTTTATTGAGTTATCCTTCTTGCGTAAAGAATTAAAAATTAAATGTTGAAATCATTTTTTATAGATCTCGTTTTAAATTCTAATCATAAAAACTTTTAATTTGTTTATTTTTCCATTGCATCGAAGATAAGAAAAAAGAAGATACTCCGCTATGCCCACTACTTGCTAACAAAATACCTAGACAGAACTGTCAATATATCATCTAGGTTTCCTATTGGTGACGTTGACGATGACGACGATAATGACGTCATCAACACAGATATCAAAAACAAAAAAAATGTGAAAATAACTAATGACGATTATGAAGATGATGATGGCGGATATACTTTTGATGATTTGCAATCTCTGAAGTCATTCGTTGCTGGCTGTCACAAACATTCTGATGAGGATTTCCATTTGAAGATTCCTGTCTGCAAGATCAAGTTCTACGTTTTTAATTATTTTTCCAGTTCTTATTATCGCTAATAAATACAAAATTATTTATTTTAAAACTTGAATGAGTAGCTAAATTTTTTGATTAAATTTGTTTTTAGTTATTTACACATTTGTTGTCGCAAAGTATTCCGATCTAAATGTTAACTATATCGTAAAATAATTTTTTCAGTTACTCAGTGAAAAAGATAGCACTGCTAATATACCAACTTTTGCAAGGACTGAATAAAGAACATGAAACTAATTCGAATGTAAATAAGTATGCAGTCGCATCAGTAGTAGCCCCGAAAGCAGCTTCACCAACGACAGCAACAACAATCACAACAATGCTGCAGATGCTGAGAATGTTCGTTGATGTTGTGCCTCTTTATCATCAGCAACAATTAAGTCTTCCGTTGTTTGCTGGTCAGATAAGTTTTGTGTTGTTATTGGTGTGTTGTTGTTGGTGTTGATATTATTCTTTATTAATTGGTTGAACAATTTAACTGCTGTGGTAATGGTGTGGCTGGTTATTTCGTTATTGTATACATATGATGTATTCGAGCTTGTTGTTGTTAATGTTATTTTGTTTTTTTTTTTACATTTTGTGGCTAATTAATAAGAACTTTTGTGATAAAAATGTTATAATGGTAATAACAGAAAATTATTATTAAACATAATATTTTAAGTTCAGCTCTTCTGGTTTTTCTCGTTTTGACTTAATTGCGTTCCAACGAAAATAGCAGGGAAAAATAAAAACAATGATTTATTCACGTACCATCATTAAACTCCAAATAATCATACATTCTTTCATTTATTTGTTCTTTCTATCGTTTTTTCATTCATTCGTTTATTCGTTAATTCATTCATTCCTCCTCCACTCATTCTTCCATGCAGCCATCCATTATAACAACTGTTTGTATCTGGCTCACGTAGCAACTGTCGTCAAAAAAGTTTTGCCAGAAATTCTGGAAATCAACAACAACAACAATAATAATAATAATAATAGTCCCAATGACTTCAACAATGTTTATGATGAAAGTTCTGTTAAACCTATTACTGCTACATCTATTGTACATGATACATCTTCAACTACTGCAACAACTACTACTGCAGCTACTACAACAACTACCATTGCAGCTGCTACAACAACTTCAAACTTTGACGGCAACTCACCCAAAGTCAAAAATGTTGACGCTAAATCCGCGATAAATTATTTGATAGAGTTAACGACGGTGGCCAGCCAACTGAAACACATGGGTGATGTTCACATGGAAAGATTCGTTGAGAGATACAACAAGGAGTTGTCGCATGTCTTGAACACTGCTAAAGGTGTTTACGGTTTTTCTTTGCAGATTTTTGGGATTTTGTTGAAAATTAGTCAGATTCAGTATTTTTTAAATGGTTTTTTGTTTAATTATACTGCCAGTTTAACATTCCTCACATTTATTTTACCTTATGTACGTTCTGATTTGTTCTGATTACACAAATTAATAAGTGATTTTAACTGTCGAGATACAAAAATCCCACTTCAAACCAGGAATTTTAATTTTAAAAAAATACAAACAAATTCATTTATACCTAAAAATACAACCTCACGAATACGATACCCAGGATTTGTATGCGTGGCAGACGATGACGGATGCACTGTAACGCAAACGATGGATGTGCTATTGAAGCGTATCAAGATGTTGAATGATACCTGGATGGATATCCTTCCGGTTAATACCTACTACAAAACTTTTGGTGAGTTGGTCAAATATTTGCTTCAACTCATTCATCCATCCGTCCATCCATCCATCCATCCATCCGTCCGTCCATCCACCAAATAAATGAATGAATCAATGAATCAATGAACTAACCGACAAACAGGTGCCCTGATAAACTCAATCATCTCTCACATCATCAGCCAAACAACGTCAATCAGTGAGTTCAGCCAAGAGGATTGCCACATCCTCCAATACACATTCGAACACTTCAAAAACGAAACTAAATCATACATCGAACTCTACAATGTAAAATGGAAATCTCGAGCTATAAACATCCAAACGAGCAAAGAATCTGAATGCATTCAAGATCCGGATGTTGTTTCAGTCCGTCACGTTAGTCTGTGGACCAAATTTGGTTTGTTGATTGAATTGTTGGCCGGTGATTTGAACTACGTCTACAACGGCTGGCTCAATGGCAAAGGATTACTCGCCAGTCACTACGAAAAGTTAGTTGGAGATGATGGTGAGGATGAGAATGTTGTCTGTGGCGTCACGTCCGAAATGTTTTTATTGAAATACAAATAAAGGTAACCGCCATACAAAAGCACTGGTCTTAATGGGGAAATGAATAAAAAATTGTCTGATGAACAAAATTAAAGGTTCAAAACCTGCTTCAACCTGATTTTTTTATGTTTTAAACTCCTCCCCACTAACTTAAATTAGAAAAATTTGCGTCCTTCACCAACGCCCTAATCCTTTCGGTATTTGAAATGTTGTTATGATAAGAATGATGATCTTAATGAGTAGATTATAAAACGGTATGTGTCGATTTATACATGTAGCAAGAAATTATATCTTAAGACTGAATTTGGAAAAATAAATTTTTCTTGAAGACGATTGAACAATTTATTTATTCATTCATTTTATCAATCAATCATTTATTCATTCGTTCGTTCGTTCATTCATTCAATCAATCATTTATTTATCAATTCATTCACCATAAAAATCAACAGAGAGGAGATAGTGAGATTTGTGAGGGCGATGTTTGAGAAGACGAAAAAGAGAGAGGCCGTCCTCAGTACGATCGTCAATTCACAGTGTCATTAACTAGGCAACGATTTAATTAATTAATTAATATACTATCAATTTGCAATTTAATCACCTAAATCCTTGATGTTATGTGTAATTATTTAATTGACTAGTTAATTAATGATTTGTATCACTATCTGTTTTGTTACAACCGTTAGATTTTAATATTTAAAATGATTTTTCTTTTCAAATGTCGGTACGTCACACGGCTGATTTTTTTATTGATGTTAATAATATCGTTGTGCTGTTAACCCTTAAATGCGTAACACATTCGACAGACACCATTTCCTAACATGGGTCGATGGTGACCCGCCCGTGGCGTCATCGCTTATAAAATGCAATAATAAGCCTTTCGTAGAAAGCTTCCGTCATCCATTTTGTTAAAGCTTGTAAAACATTTAACTAGACATGCCTATAAAACTTACGTCAA
The DNA here is from genome assembly GCF_000326865.2 of Helobdella robusta. NCBI lineage: Eukaryota > Metazoa > Annelida > Clitellata > Rhynchobdellida > Glossiphoniidae > Helobdella > Helobdella robusta. The sequence goes on along the minus strand of NW_008705459.1, from coordinate 2,691,687 downwards.
CTTATTTTGAAACGCAACTGGCTATAAAAACGACGTGCAAATTTTGTTGAGAGTGAATTATAACTTGTTTATGCAAATTTTTTACTTTGATTTTTAACAAATATTTAAGAACGTTGCGGTTATGTGAAAACGTTACCTGCCAAGGAGGCTGTTGAACAAATTAGTAAATGGCTGACAAAGGAAGACAGCGCCGTGTCAGAAATTAGTGAAATCTCTAGCATTATTGAGTCAATTGATTCTGATGAAGACACATCAACTCCTTTACAAACCGCCATTATTAATTTTGAAGAATATGAAACCGAGTCATCAAAATGTTAGCGACAATGAGGATGGAGAACAGCCAACTAATCAGCATCGGCAACCAGATAATAAACAAAAAGTTCCTGCATCTTATACCAGTGAGGATGGTAGTATAATATTGGATGCAAATCCTCCTTCAACCTCACGAGTGAGAGTCGCAAGCATTAGGCATAACAAGGAAGGTCAGATAAGAGTTGGAAAAATTATTGAAAACTAAGTAGATGCGTTTAAATGGTTCTTTGATGACTGCATGTTGCAAATGACTATTTCACATACAAACCAGTTTGGCCGTTTTAAAATAAAATCTAAAGGTAAAAATGCAAATTTTGATGAAAAAAAAACTTTCTTAATTAAAAAGTTTGAATGTATTTTATTAAATTCCCAAATAAACGACAATAAACCGTAAATGAATCGGTTTAAATATTAACTGTCTTCATTGTTCAATATTATTAGACACAGATATACCATGCAAATCAAAGTTAATATTAAAGACAGCAATGGCAATTGAAAAAAATTGTAAATATAACATTAAAATCTACAACAAAACCAATACCAATTACATTAAAGAAAAAACATTAACGAGATTAAAAGATAACATTAACGATAAGTAGGTAATAGTGATAATAATGATGATGATGAGTATGATGATGGTGGTGATAAAAATGATGATGATGAGTATGAAGAAGATGATGATGATGTTTATGATAATAAAAACAGTTCAAATCATGATGAAATGATGTTGTAGTGATTTGTGGAGTGAGATCGATTCATTATGGCAACTGCTGATCTGAAGGGACTTCCTTATTGAATTGTAACTCGTCTGCAGATCTCCAAGCTGTTAGATAGATGGTTGGTTAGTTAGCTGATTGCGTATTTGTGCGTGTCTGTGTGTACGTGTATGTATGCGTGTGTGTTTGTTTGTATGTGTGTGTGTGAGTGTGCGCGCGTGTGTTTGTGTGACTGTGTGTTTACATCTGTGTTTAGTTTTAAAGGTTACACGTGTATCCGTGCAAAAAGATATGAAAATCAAAATACAACACCAGTAGCCATAACATTAACAATAAACGCAATTACAACAAATGTAAAGACATTAACAACAACAACAACAGCAATTATAACGACAACAACAACAAAGCAAAAACAAATACAACAACTGATCACAACAACTGATCACATCCCATCCTAACATACTTTATTGGCAAGAAGAGCGTAGTTGTAATAAGGCTCGAAATGTGCAGAACTCAAGTTGAAACTGGCTTGCAAGAATGCTTTCGACTGTTTTTGTTTGTTAGTGCGCGTATCGATGCGTGTATGCTGATGATGCTAATCTCATTGTGATCTTCGCGGTTAATTTATTTACAATTGAAGTATCGAAAAAAAATGGAAATAATAATTCTGGAAACTCTGTTATTAATAATGATTTTAATAGCAAAATGGATGAAATAGCCCCAAATTTATTTTAGTATTATAAATAGTGATTTCAAAAAGATACGTAGTTTTAATATTCAATAATTGAAAGTAGTTGTCACATCACAACTACATCATCATTATCATCAACAATAACAACAACAACAAACATACCAGTTCTGTGTGACCTTTCATAAACTCAATGACCCCAAGGTTGTTGTAGCTCTCTGCATGGTCATTGTTCTCGGCCAATGAGAGATGGAAACAACGAGAAGCCAGGTTCAAGTCTCCGATGCTCTAGCATTTCAGTGCAGTGAAAATATCACCGAATACTCTACTACTACTTCTTTACTATTGTTTTATTGCCATTACTAACGCTATAAAACAAATCTTCTATAATCTCACTGTCATTAAACTGTTATAAAATCCAATTACAATTTAGAATTACAATTTAGAATTACAATTCACAATTACAATTTACAATTATAAAATCCACTACAATTTTCAATCGCCAAAATGATAGCCATCAAAAAAGCGAAGAACTAACAAGTGCCACGTGACCAATGTTGTACCAAACATCGCCAGATGATTGGCTGTCGCTTAGCAACAGGGCTCTCTGAAAACACGTGACCGTGATGTCATATTGTTGGGCGTGGAAACAACAAAGACCTTTTGAAGTGCATTTACATGACGTCATATTTATTAAACACGAAATAATATCAATGACAATTTTACTTATTATTATTTTAATTAATTTTATTTCAATTTTCTCTTCAATATTAGTCAGAAGCATCAGCAGCAAACACACAGTGTTTGTAGAGACACGCGAAACAATGCATAATAGGCTGGTATCTCCATGCATATGAATACGGTCAATGCAATAGCAGTGCCAGACACTCTACCGTTACACCATCGCATCGTTGTTAATGCTGTTATTGAACAACAAAACGAAAAGCAACAGCATAGAAGATGAAACATAGAAAATATAAAGGAGTTGAGTAACCGATGTTGTTGTATATCTCCGCGTTACATACACCCATCTGCAATAGACGCCTGTTTGGTGGTTAATCGATAATCATCATCACCATCTTTATCATCATCATCATCAACAACAACATCATTATCATCATCAACAACATCATCATCATTACAACCTAAAAAACTTGAGAGCGATTTCCGGTTGATCCGAGTAAAAATGGTTGGTGCCAATGCAAGCGATCGCTTCCACACACATGTTGTCCTCATTTAAAACGGCTTTGTAACACGCCAGGGATTTCTCATTTTCATTCAGCCCCTGTTTGTGTGTTTGTGTGTATGTGCAAATGTTTGTGTGTGTGTTTGTGTGTTAGTCATTTGTTTGTATCTTTGTAGGTTTAAATGTTTGTATGTACTTTTGTGTCGTTCGTTTGTTTGTCTGCATGAATATCTTCTCTTATGTTTGTTTGACTGTTTGAGTTTGTTTGTTGGTCTTCTATAGATGTACATATGCGCCGTGTAGTCTGTAGATCAACTACGACTCTTTCGTTGAATAACATTTCAATATTCCCCGGCAAATACTAGTACTTGTATTTAACGCAAATTTTACTAAATAAACATCGTTAAAAGCAACTAATTTTTTATAAATAAAATAAGTAAAATAATACAAAGATCTAAAAAAACTATTTCAATGAACTTAACATTACCAACATCTTTAATAATAACACTAATAAAAACCACACCTCAAAAATTCTGGCTTGGCCAATGAGCAAACTCAGATCATTGGAGTAAACCTCAAGACCTAACTTAAGGGTCTGCAGAGCTGACAGCGGTTGGTCAATTTTAATGTAGACCTTGGCTAGATACAAATACGTGTCTATGATTGGCTGACTGGTCAGGGCTGATTGAAACTGCCTCTCTGCATCACGATACAGTCCCAATCTAGTTCGAATGGAACGTTAATTTTGATAGATGATGGTGAAAATTTGGATATTGTAAAAAAAATGTTTTGAGTGAAAGGCAAATTTTTAAAAAAAAAGGCAACTTATTTTACGGTAATTAGTTTTCATTCTTCTCAGGTTTATAATTTACGATAAGTTAATCATGCACTTGACGGTCATTGTCATTATCATCTTGACGCAACCAACCTGTGATAACACTTTCCAATTTGTACCTTCCACCACCAATCCTTGAATGAACTAGCTTTCGTCGCAAGGCTGGCTAACTCTAATGCCTTTGTGAAAGATTTATTCATCTGTTTCATTTCACATAATCTTGGCAACTTACTTTTTATTGTAATTCAAAATAAAACCTTTGATTATTTTTAAATATTAGAACATTTGATTCGTACTAACATTCTTAACATCATTCTCGTGATGAAATATGTACTCAAACAATGATTTTGATACATTCAACTTAGACGCATATTTCTGAAAATCGAGACGACTGAGGTTTATAAAGGGACCATCTGCCGAGGTTAACATGGAGGCCTACGTTGGGTGCAGATCAAAAAAAATGAAGCGAAAATTGAAAAAAACATTAAATAATGGTAATTTGAAAAGTGAATTCTAAACTAACAGTTCCTAATCTGACGAATCTACTCGTAGCACTACTGACGGGTCTGGCTGTTCGGGCAGTTCTTGGGGTTTTCAATGCCTGATCCAAACTATTTGATTTGCCACTCTGTGTTCCTGGCCTCACAAACCCAGTAACTGGACGACCAGAATTTGTCATTGGTCTATAAAATATAGAAATTTTTTTTTAAATTTAAACATTTTTTGAAGTCTTTATTTAATCATGTCAAAAAAATTGAAAAATATAATTTTGAAATTTTCACCTGACACCTTGAGAGGTTCCCATTTGAGAATTTGGCCTTTTCAGAGAAGTACCTGGTCTGGAAACATTAGCAATAGCATTGTCATCCATCAAAATGTCAGCCATACTTTCATCCTCCATGTCAATCTCATCTACATATACTTGTTCTGTAAGTCCCTGCATTTTCAGTGCCCATGTTGCCTAATAATTTAATTAAATGCTAATAAAAAATTTAAAAAAAATCATTTTTGATTGAAAATACTTGATCATATGGGTTTTTCTTCAAAATATCAGTGCAAATGTCCACACAATGTACAAACTTCCGTCTCCTAAAATTGCTGACAGCTAAGAAAAATGGATCCATGTTAGTTGCTGTCACAGTCAATCAATGCACAGTAAGTAAAGGTGAAAATTAAGTTTTTATGACAGTTTACAAAAATAAGTTTTGAAAAAAACGCTATTTTTAATAAAATTTTTAAAGCATATTCTACTGAATTAGATTAGCGCGTGAGTATTATCGTTTGACAATTTTTGGAATAAATTTTGTTGATATGGTTCTGGTTACTATGCCGACGAAAATTTAAAAGTTAAGCTACCATAGAACAGTAAAAACACTTTTATTTAAAACTTTTTTATCTTTCCTTTTTTCAGCCAATCACGTTGCTTTTGCTTCGCAATTCAAATTTCGTTATTGTTGTCAAATTCATTTATTTTAAATAGTTGTTGCAAGCTTTGAAATCTTAAATTTCATGTCGAATTTTCCGAAATAAGATGTATTTGATTTAATATTTGATAAATATTTATGATAGTTTCTAATTTTTCTTGTGAAATTTTGTACTTTTGCTAGCTGCCTTCCATATCTGCTTGAAAATAAAATTGTATTAAATCTGTTCATTAACCAGTCAGTAAAACGTTAGGTAAGTGAGTAGATATTTTTAAAATTTTCGTAAATTAGTGTTGAACTGGCGTCATTGAATTGAAAAGACCACCAAGACAAGACCAAGTGCTGATTAGATTTAGAGAATAAAATAAATAATTAAAGACACATACTTCATTTGTCATTTCAATAAATAATGTTTGGCGGGGTAGATGGCAAAAGTGGGCCAGAATGTTTGGCTGGGTATAATGGACAGTATGCCTCTACTATTTGGGTTAGTAGTTTTATGGATGTAATTGTAACAATTTGATTACTCAAATTATTAGGATAGAATATAGTTCTATGCTTTGTATGATGACTAATTTGCAGTACAAAAACCTATGTGACCATTTCACAAACAACTTCCCAGTGGGGACACATTGGAGGTATTTTAAAAAGTACAAGAACTGTTTTTCTGCATGTGATGCTGTCACCTGGTTGACCTCTGAACTGACCACAAAATATTTCAAGGCCAATGCAGATAGGTCAATTATTCATTCGCTGATCATTTCTTTTAGTTCTTGATAATTTTTGCTTAAAATTTTGAAAATAATCATTACATTTAATACTTTTTATTAGGAAAAAAACGACAGCTCTTTTAAAAATGATGCATAGAATGCATGAAGTGTTTGAAGATGTGAGAGGTGCTGAGTTCAACTCAGAGCCATTTGAAGATAATGCAAGATTGTTTAGATTCAAACATTTTGAATTCATCACTTTCTATGATGGACTGCTAGCCATTAACACTGCAGATCCCACTGCAACAACAATGACGAACAATCCTCCTGGAGTTATATCCATACCTCTGCATAGAAATCTGAACCAATCCAAATCGGAATCATCTCTGAAGATATCGAGAAAAAGTGAGTACACGCCTACGTCTTCATTGTCTTCGAAAGATGATAACTCTCCCAAAAAATTTAGCAACTCAACTGGAGATTTGAGTATGAAAGATGATGCAGTAAAAATGTGCAAAGTTCCTGACAACTCCACGACTCCCTTGGAAGGTGTGGCACATCCTGCTGTGGGAATGAACATCAGTAGTAGTAAGAACATCAATGAAGGCAACGAGATGATGAATGACGATGACGTCGAAATGAGTGATGGCTTCACAACTGTCATCGTTGCTGACTATACCACCTCAAGCAGCGTGACATTAACTGAGAGGAACCTCATTAACAAAAGTAAAAATAACCTCTCATTAATTGAACATTCAACGACAAAGGACCAAATTCATCCCATTCGTAAATCAAGAAGTGCTGAAAATTTCCAACTGGTGCAACATTCCAACATTGGTATAGTCACCACTACTGAAAACAACTTAAACCTCAACACCAATGACAGCAACATCAAAAGTTTCCCAATCGACATCAATCACAACAACAGCAATGACAACAACCAAAACAATGATTCATCTATTCTTCCTCCTCGTATCTGCTGGGGAAAACTCAGAAAACCGGTATTGTTTCTTGCGACTGCAGCAGCAACAAAAACGTCAACAATCTCGGCAGTAGCCACACCAGCAACAACAACCGCACCAGCAACAACAACTGCATTAGCAGCAACAGCTGCCACAACAGTGAAGAGGAAATTCTCACTTCCTCATTTTAATGGGATCAATTTAGAACCTTCTTCCATCTACGATGACAACAGCAGAGTCAGTCACTCTGCTAGTAGTAGCCTCCAGCAACACGTAGCAGAACTCAGAAGTAGTAGCAACTGCAGCAGCAGCAATATTGAAAAGGTTCCTGGAGTAAGATCACTGGCTGCTTCGACTCCATCTTCTCCTGTTTTTAAGAAGATGAAAAATAGTTTACAAACCATCCTCAAGTATAAGATCAGATTGTCATCTTTCAACAACAACAACAACACTAATCAAATTAATGTGAACAACAACAACAACCCTCCTAACATTATCAATAACATCAACAACAATATTGTCTCCTACAATACTGATCACGGGAGTAAAATCATATCCAATGACAATCACAACAACAACATCAATGACATTAATGTTTTAACAACACCTAACAACAAGAATAAAGTTTCAATTGCTAGCAATAACATCAACTATACAGATATAAATGACACCAGTTCTGCGAGTTCTGAAAAAAACTACAATCTCGTGTATGGCGTCAATGACATTAACATAGATTCTAAACCCATTTTAAGTAGTGCTTTTGATATCAAAGGCAACGCCAACCATCTCACATCAACTGTTAAAAAGAGTGCATTAACAACAAATTCACTACAAAAACATGCCAAAAATTATTTCAAATCTCCATTATCTATTAAAAGTAGTCCCCTGGAAATGGGAAATTCCAAATTAAAATATTTCTCGGGGAATTCCAGTTTACAATGGATTGATGATCAAAATAGCATATTACATCATCATGAAGATGATGAAGACGAAGAAGATGATGATGGTGGTTGTTATAATTTACAGCAATTCTTAATGATAGAGGATAGAAAAGATAAACTTCAAAAGCGAGGCAGTGATGATTTACTGAAGATTCAGCTACAGCAGCAATTTGATCATTTGCATCAACTGCTACAAAAATCAGTTGCAACAACAATGACAACAACAACGGCAACTACATCAGTTGCAGCAGTAACAACAACAACGACACCTACAACAACATCAACAGCAGCCGTAACTGCCATCACAAAAAATTCAAATAGTCGTATGCTTTCTTTTATGGAAGCTCTAAATATGCCCTCCACTGAATCACTGACATCCAAGCCAACAAAAAAACACAACAACTACAGCAACAATCTCACCACAAACAACAACAGCAACAATTGTATCAACAATTTTAATGGCATTAGTGAGATGATAAGCTTCATTGACAATCTCAACAACAATATTAATAATGAAAATATTCATGACAACAACGAAACCACCAACACCAACAGTTGCAACAACAACGACAACTGCAATAACAACAACAGCCATAACAACAACAACAGCAAATATAAAAGTAACGGTAACAGTTTATCAGCTGGTCCTCATAGTAATGCATTCAAATTTGCGTTAATATCCAAGTACGTTTTGTCATCATGCCAAATTATGATGTAGAATTATTACACTGTGATGAGTGAGTGAGTGAGTGTGCGTGGTATACATGCATGAATGAGTATGCATGCACGAATGATTGAATGGATTGAATGAATTGCAGGTAATTAATAATTAACTGAGAGAATAATTATTTGACATCAATCACCATCTCAAACAGCATATGTCGTGTACTGAAGATTAGAGATGTTAACTCAATCACGTCACCTCATCATCTTAATGGTGACATCATCAAGTTCAATTGCATTCATCATGATGACGACGACGATGACGTCAGTTACATTAATATCAATGATCATGATGACGATCATCTTAAAAGTATTGAATTTATTCTTTTAATTTGTTTTTAATTTGTTTTTTTTGTGTTTTGTTTTAAGAAAAAATTTCACTCTACATATTAATTTCTATTATTGATGTCTTCATCTTCAACCAGGTGTTCCTCGTGAGATCAAAGATGAGATTAAGAATATGATAATCACCTGTTAGTAATGGTCGAAGTAGTAATTTTAGTACTTTTACATTGTAATTTTAGCATTGGTTTCAATCAGCACAGTAGTAACTGAACTATAGTAGTAGTAACCTTTCCAACAATATCATATCAATCACGATCAACGTTGTACCAATTTCTTTAGAATGTCTTGTCATAAAAATTTAGAATCTCAGTATAATTATTATTTCTTAATATAGTATAACATTTATAAATGATGATAAAGATGATGATAACATTTTTATCTCCACAGATGATGAAAATGATTATGAAGAAGATGATGAGGGTGATAAAGTTAAATCATCATTTGCTGATATAATGGCTTCATTCTACAAAATCTTGAGTTACTTTTTACCAGATTTTTTCTTGGCTGCACTTTTCAAACTCTATGGTCTGTTGATTCCCATATTTGTTTTATATGTGTAGAACATTTTGATTCTCTAGTTTATGTTTATTAATTAGTTACTTTAGATATTTTTTATTAGTTTGAGGGCTGGGTTTAGTGTTTTGTAGGTTCGTTGTGTTTTGTATGTTCGTTTATTATGTTTTTTCATGTTTATTTTGTTGGTTGATTATCGTTTATGTGTGACCAGTTTTATTAGGTTTAATAATAATTGTTTTATCAAAAAGTTTGAGATCTGTCTCTTGTAAATTAGATGACTCATGCCATGTATATAGTATTGTTTTTCTAAAGTTATGTTCACCTGATTGTTGTATATAAAACTTCCTTCATTAAAAACCAAATACTTTAAATATTTCCTTGAAGATCTCTGCCACCTAACTGGGAATGTTGAAACAACCGAAAGACCTATCCACCAAGTGCAGTTTGAAAAAGTTCTGCGACAGCAGCAAAGTTTTAAAAGTTCCGCACCACCGACAGCCGCAGTAGCTACTGTGGCATCAGTCGCAACAACTAATACTACTAAATTACTTCCTAGTAATACTAAAATTGGGAGTGGCGCACCTATCACGAGGTGGCCAACTTCAAAATGTTACTCATCTAGTACTACCACAGATACAGTTACTAAAAATACTACCTCGGCTGCTAGCGTTACTGCAGTTACTCCCTCTACTTCTGATGTGTGCAATAATGTTAAAGTAGCAAAATCAAATTATAATACTACTTGTGGCAAAGGTCATAGTAGCAATAATATTATGAGTAATAATAATGTTATTATAAATAATAATTCTATTAATAATAATATTAAAAGCAATACTGATTCCATCGCTAAAGTAGTCAACAACGATATAAATAATGATAAAGTGATTGATATCAGTAACATTCGCAGAGAGGATGACGACGATGTATACATCGACATCAGTGTTAACGTTAGAGATGACGATGATGTTGGCAATGGCTGTTGTGATGACGATCTTAACGACCAACCAATTGAATCAATTCACAATAACTCCATGGATATTGATTATACAGATGATGATGATGATGATAAGGATGATGTCGTTGCCTGTGATATCAATCATTCAAACGTTCACAAACTTAATCATCGTCGCCATGATCTTCTCGACAATTCAAATTATAATAATAATCTCACTCACCATAAAATTAACAACCAATCAGAAAAGGCCTACCCAAAAATGACCAATAAGATTGCAGCTAGACCCGTCACCCTTCCTTATGTACCGCCCATCGTAATGATGAGAAATAATGACGGCTCTTTCTTTTATCCACTAAAATTAGAGGAAGAAGATGACGATGATGTCCTTATTAATAGTAAAATCGTTAATAATGTTAATAATAGAATAAATAATAATAGCGACACAAAAAATAATTGTAATGACGCTAGTAGCGTGAAATATTGCAACCCGAATTACAGTTTCATGAGTCCTGCTTCTATTGATAACTCGCATTGCGTCGACATCAGGTCTCTGACATTAAATGAAGACATTAATGATGTTAATGTCTGCCACACTGCTGATGTCGACGCTAAAAGTTTAAATGGTAAGTGCGTGACATCAACTCGAGAACGTATGCATTCAGCTTTGAAATGTGATACGTCTGCTTTACCAAAGACTAGGGAAATCAACGGTCGTGACATTAATGTTAAAAACAGTAACAACGTTCACAGTATGCCCAACAATGCCGTCATTAATAACAAACAATACATCAATGGTAACGTGAACAATAATGCAAAACGTAGCAGCAATAACAACAAACACCTCAATAGCTCCAATGTAAGTTGCCACGGTGGTAAACAACACAGGAGAACCGATGAAAAATTTGCAGATTATAAAAGTAAGCAAGCCACATTTGAAGATAAACTAGATACTAAAGTTAAGAAAGACAACAAGGTTTGTGAAAATAACGACTATTCGACACTGGCTTCAAAAGAAAATTGTGCTGTAACAAATTTGCCAGGTTGGAGGTCGAGATGTTGCACTATGACCTCAAAGGACACATTTATTTTTTCTGGTGTAAAATACACATCCCAAAATGGTGGTAACGTTAATGTTGTGAAAGTAAACACAAACAACGACGATGATCTTCATGATTTAAAGCAAGGTAATAATAAACACAACAGCCTCAATGGAACTTGTAATAATAATAATAACAAGGGCATTGGAAGTTCTAGTGCTCTGGAGCACATGAAGAAATATGCTTGTGAGGATGAAAATGATGATGGCAACCTCATAATTGCTAATCCTTCTATTAGAGGCATCATCAATCCAACGCGACTGCAGGGTCTTGCAAATAAAAATTCAACAAAATACAACTCTTCCAATACCGTCACATTATCTCATACTACCACCACTACTACAGTTAGTACTACAGCTGGTACTACAGCTGCTACTAGTAGCTCTCATAAAAGATACTACTCCACCAGTATTACACAAAGCTGTAAGTGTAGAAGTAATGGAGGTAGCAAAGATGTGGATGACGATGATGAGGAAGAGGAGGAGGATGATGATTATGATGCTGACGATGGTCTGTTCAAGTGTCGTGTTCTTGTTAACAAACATTTCAAAGGTTGTCGTGCTGATCTGCAGAACTAACAATATTTAATAACCATTATTATACCATGTTATATGTGACGTCATTGTTAACTGTCAATAAGAATTTTTTTTATTTTTTATCTGACAGCTGGTGTTTGCCTGAATGTTCAAAGGTTCAAATCATCTGTGCAGCTGTGCTCACTCACGCTACCATGGAAAGCGAGACATATTTTGAGATGTTTATGCAAGTTTATGAAGAACTTGATGCTTGAGTGGGAGAAGAAATATCACTGCGACTCTAGAAGTTTCATTGAGGTGTCTAAAATGAAGAACATGGTTAGTGTGTGTGTGTGCGTGCGTGCGTGCGTACGCCTGTGTGTGTGTGTGCGCGTGTGTGTGTGTTTTACTCTACTAGATGTGCAGTGTTAGGTTCAGATAAAATTTATTGTTTGCTCTGCTAGTGAAATAGTTTTAGTATGACCGTTCACAGTTTCATTATTTATAATCGTTGGTGTTTTTTTTGGTGTTTGTGAAAATTTCTTTGATTTGAATATTAGAATTTCATTCTTCTCTGGTTTCATCGTCGTTATAACAGTAACTGTTAAACAGTATTTACATGTAAATAACATAATCAAGTTGTATAGTTGTTCAACAACATGAACGTGTATATACATATGTTTAATATTTTTTAACAAAGCTAAGCGTAGAGTTAACTACATGAAACTTTCATTAAATTTCAATATCTTTTTGTCACTCTCACAGGCGGTTCATCCTACCGGCAGAATATTTACTAAAAATTATAAATATGGAGATATCAAAGAGCATAAATATGGCGAAATATTTATCTTCTTCCTGGATCATTATCAGGATATTCTAAAAATTCCCAAGCTTGATTTTAATGTTGGAAAAGAAAATTTAAATACTTCAAACATGGTGGGTGCTATTTGTTGTTTATGAAGTTTTGGTTAAAAGTTAGGCTTGTATTGACAATATTTCGGTAATTCGATTTACATTGTTACTATTTGTTATTTTATAAATCTCCTATCTCTTATTGGATGTTGGGCACAAAATCTGTAAAGCCTTATTTTTACAACAATGTGAATCCATTATTTTCTGTGAGGACATTTCTCAAACCACTTTTTATGGCAATATAACTTGACAATTTTCAGCTAATTAACTCACCAGATATTGACAACAAATTAATGATAATGTTACAGGATGGCTTGTCGTACTCGTTTTGTGATCGAGTCAGTAGATGTGAATACGAGGAGCAGAGGACTTCGGAAACGAGGAGGGCCTTAGAAGATCTGCTTAGTATAATTGTTCATGATTCTACCATCAGTGAGAAGAAGAGGAAGTCGAGGATTAAGAAAGTTGTTCTTTTGTTTGTTTGTTCGTTTGTTTGCTTGCTTGTTTGTTTGCTTGATGGTGTGCTTGTTAATTTGGTTTATTCTTGATTGTTCTTCCAGTTATGTATACTATTTATACAAATTTGTGTTAATTGTACAAGTAAAAAAATTGTTTTTTTTTAATTTCATAATTGATTAACAGTCTTTAAATTTTCATTTCAGTTTGAGAAAAACTATCCGGACATCTTCAACAACATCTATCCACCTCTGTCTGTTCCTCTGGCGAGAAAGAACAGAAACAGCAACGACGACCGAAGAAGAAGGTACACAAATGGCAGCAACAAATCAACAACACTGTGGGACTCATGGAAAACCATGATGAAGAACTTTAGACTATAACAACTAAACATATCAGCATGAAGAACTTTAGACTATAACAGCTATATCAACGATGAGAACGATGATACAGTTTATGCACTGATAATTATGATAGCTATCGGCATAGATACTAGTTATTATAATTTTAATTAAACTACATTTAAACGCTGTCTAAGTATAAAAAGCAAAGTCATTATCGTTAAAACAGCTGCCGTGAGATTTTGCAATGTTTTTTATTTAATTGTTTTATACTTATTATATATTTGCTTAGTTTAAATCCTAATTATTTTAGAAATATTGTTTATTTAGTTCGAAACATTTATATTGTTCCTCTATATGAACATACCATATCAGGTCACTATGTTAGAACTATGCTTGCAGCAGTAAAACCTCTCGAAAAACCTGTCTGATATTTATGATATTTCAATTATGATTTTTTCAGGTTTGATTCAACTCTACATCGTAAGATCCTAATAGAGTTGAGTTTGAAGTATGCAGAAAGGATGCCTTACCTAAATCATGGTCGATGTTTCGTTTATATCTGGCTGGTGCGTTGTTACTGGGATGGTTCTGCTATTGTATGTAATTCGTACTTTGTATATGTAGGTTTTTTCTTTATTTTTTGATCGTGTTTCAGTATTATGAACATCTTACTAACAACATTTTTCTAACTCTGCATCTTTTTTGGTATCTAGTTGCATAGATTAGAATGTAATTTTATATTCAGATAGATTTTTATGACCAAGGCCTATGATTTATATTTTAATTTATAACATTTCAATGCATACATAATGTCTTACTTATAATACCAAGCTTATTTATTCGTTTTGGATTTTTTAAATGAATATTATTTTTATGGACAGAATTTCTGTTTTATTTTTGAATGACTTACATTTCTGAATGGTTGTATATGCAAATTGTTTTATGCACTGTTTCACAAAAACTTGCCGCCGGCATCTGTCAACTTTTGTTTAGTTGAATAATAAATAATATTAGAATCTTTAAATATATTTAGAAACATAAATATAGGATTTATGTCGTGCTTTTTACAGAAGTACTTCTTATTGTATTTTGACAAGCCCCTCGTTGTTCATCACGACATTTAATACGCGTTGTTGTGTTGTATCTCATCTGCGTGATTTGAATAAAAATCCGGTTTTGTTGAAATCTTGAAAAAAAAATTAGATTTTTCGGAGATAATAGTGTTGTTTTCATGCTATAGTTCAGAGTTTAGTTTTTGGCGATAATATTATTTGATTAAATTACCTTTTACTCATTACGACTACAAGTAAATATTGACCAAATAATGTAAACTAACATCCTAGCAACGAAGAGTGTATTAAAATTTTATTACATTCTAAAAACTAGGCACATGTGAAAACTATAATAATATTTATTACTGGATAGTATTGTTAGTTCAAAATGGCTACTAGGTGCGGCTTATCTACAGACGCGAAACGGAAAAAGGTAATTTTTTGTTGCGATCCCGGCGGCGATGATGCGGTTGCTCTCATCCTCCTCCTCAGAAATCCTGAAAAGATTGAAATCCTGGCCATCGCCATCAACGCCGGCAATACGAACGTTCAGCAGGAGATGATCAATACTTTGAGGATTCTCAAGCTGATGAACCGACTTGATGTTGGTGAATGAAAGAATGATGATGACTTTTAAAAGTTTTAAATTAAAAGTTTTAATAATTAATTTAATAAATTTTTATTTAATTTTTATAACATAATATTATTTTAATATTTTGTTACATAATTATGTTGTTGAATACACAACTCATCCATTACTATGACTCTATGTTCTTTTAGTATCTAGTATGTAACAAAGATTGAATTTTAGTTTAGTAAAAGATGAGACTTATTAAAAGTTGATAAAGTTATCAGGTTATAATGTTATCATTTATTACATATTATCTTTATAACATATTATATTTCCATATGATCTGTAAATAAGAAGCTACTTAGCTTTATGATTTCAACTTTTTTATAAATTTTCAATAATCTTTCATCATTTATTTATTTAGTTATTTAAAAAAAATTCAATTACCACACTTTCAGATCCCTGTCTACAAAGGACATGACAACATACTGAACAACGATAAACTTCTAAGTTCTGACAACTTCTTTGGAAACGATGCTTTCGGTGACTTCATAGATGGCACCGTATTTGACTACACCCCATACACACAGAAGAGGTAAAATGCCGTCCAAGTTTTTAAGGCGTTTGTAAGTTAGTACCCTAATGAAATCACCCTTTTTGCTGTTTCCCCACTTACTTGCTTGGCCTAACTGCTAAAAGGGGACCCAAAATATTGGTGGAAAGTTTAAGGAAACACTAATTATGGGTGGAAATTATAAAGGTTGTAATTGACTTGATTGTGTAATTTTTTCAACAGTTATTACACTGTATGCGTTGTAATTCTTCTTATTTCAAATCTCCATGCTACCCTATGTGCCAATTATGCAAAAATTTGGCTTATCACTTTACAAATTAATTTAATAAATATTGTTAAATTAATAATAATAATAATATGTGCTTGTTAAACTGCTACCATTTAAATTTATTTGTGTAACAATTTCAGAACATTCGCAATAGCAGTATGTCTTGTCATTGTTTCAAACAACATAACTAACTATCTCTTCTTTCAATGCCTCAATCATTTGTAGAAAATTAATTCTCAATCATGCAACTTATGTTTGGTTCTTACTAACTCAATCAACAACGATCACAATATGAACATTACTCAAATTTAGTGCCAAGCTTTTTTATTTAGAAGAAATATTTATCAAAAAAAAATGAATGAATTTTAGCATCTCCCACATCCAATCATACATTTAGGTGTTGGAAACATCACTCCGGTTGCAGAGTTCAACTTCTATTACGATCCAGAGGCGGCCAATGAAGTGATGACAAAATGGAAAGGTGACATCTGTCTGGTGACTTGGGAACTCTGCTTGTCGGCTGCTCAATCTTGGGTTTCGTAATTTTTTATTGCAATAACTTTTTTTTATAATATTTAATATATTTTTTCAGATTTTGTTAAACTAATTTATTAATTCATAAAATTCTTCAGTAATTAAGAATTATGACTATTTCGTTATATTTTCATTAGTGATTCTTTTTTGTTAATAATTTTTAAAAATCATCAATCAGATTATTCATTGTAAGATCATAACTTTCATCACAAGCAATTTTTGCATGTATAGTTTCAATACTAACTGTTAAATGATACAAATAGTTAGAATATAATTCTAAACGTTAACGAAAAACAAGGATTGGTATGACCTGAATCTTGTCAGAAAGCCAAACAAGACGTCAACATTTCTTAAGAATGTCTTGAACAAAGTCAGGATCAAAACGAAGAAATATGTGCCATGTGACGAGCTTGCTGCGGCTCTCCTTATTGACAGCAAGATTATCGCTCAGTGCAAACCCATTGTAAATATATTAATTTGTGATTTTTTCATTCTTTTATGTATAACAAAAATCTGTCTGACAGGTAACATTAATACCTTTGTTGCAAATAGTATTGTTGTTGTTAGTATTGTTATTTTTATTAATTTTCCTTTTTTTGGTTAACGTTTTTTATGTTTCATTTTCTATGAATTTTTTTATAAGATTTTTTTTAATTGTTTTTGAATAGATTACTCATCGTACAACCGATTTAAATATCACCCTTAAAAGTTTTTCATAAGCTTTAAATGTTATGCAAATAATTTTTTATCAGGATAAAACTAAGCCAAAAAAATATTAAATATTTAAATTCTATGCATTTGCCTATGCAATTATTGCCTGTTCTATGCATGGCGTTAAGCAGACTAAACTACATACAAACGTACATTTCTACATTCGTACAAATGTATGCATGTACATACATATGTTTTTGTGTACATACAAAACAAACTGATTTACATACATACATACATTACACGCATACAAACACATATGTACACTTACAGTACATACATGCACATACAGACAGACACACACACACACACATTCACGTTCACATTTTGCGCATACAGAAATGTCGTGTTGAATGTACGAATGACCAGAGGAGGGGAGAGAGTGTGGTCGATTGGCGCAGTGAGAATCCGGACAAAAATGTCTACCTGGTGACTGAAATTGACGTTGAACTGCTCAAAGAATATCTCTTAACGTCAACCTACGATTAATTTGTCTCACATATATAGAAGTGTGTGTGTGTTGCACGTGTGTTTACATTTATTCATACCTATATACACACACGTGCACACACATACATACACACACGTAAACTTATTCATACCTACATACATACATACACACACACGTACATTTATTCATGCCTACATACACACACGTACTTAAATACACACATGTAATACATAAATGTATCTCTAAATTAAAAGATCATACCCTATTTATTTTTTTTTCTGGTTATAGAGTGTTATTTTTGTTGTTTAGATATCTATATACACACATATACAAATATTTTTCAAAGTGGCTATAAAACGCTTGACATTAGTTTATTTTTTTCATTAAAAATGATATTTTATCTTCTATTTTTTAGGAAATAAAACACATCATATATCATCAAAATATTATTAATGATATTACATTGCATTTGGTGCTGTCACGCACATTTATATACATTATAACCGTACTATTATAATAATATTTCATTATTATGGTTGCAATTATTATATTATTATAATATAATAATATTAATGTGACCCGGGTTAGATTTAATGTCAATTTGTATTTAACTATTTCATCAGCGAGTTACATATGCTTGGTTGTTTTAGTAACAATGCAGTAGCAATGCTTAATCAACGAGTTTGTGTACTTGCATTACTTATACTTACACAGAATATAAATGCACATTCATGATGACCATGAACTAACAACCTGTCAAAAGAAAAAGCCAACCTTGACATTAAAAAAATAATTAATGAGTATAAATTTAGTCAATTAATATAGAGGATATAATTAAAATTTATGATAATCAGAAAATACACATGTGAGTTAATCGTGTACGGGTAAGGATTTATTCACTCATGAGAGCAACTGAGTCACCTAGGCATTTGAATGATGTCCATTTTACAACAGATCTCATTACCTTTAGTCAAATCAAATGTAATAAATGTGATCAGTATTCAGTAATATTCCAGTTGAATTTTACAATATATAAATATGTGGTAGTTTCCATGGTTTTTTTTGAGTTTTTGACATGGATATATTTGACATATGTGGCTTTTGACGCTCTGGGTTGTCAAAATTTGAATTATTTTTATAAGAGACATTATACAGACATTATAGGTCTTAGCAGTTCAATAGAAGATTAAAAATGAATTATGAAAGATTTATTGGTTAATTAGATAAATTTTGATAAAGGATATATACCGGGAATAAAGTATAGCTTGATTGAATAAAAAACTTTTCTAGGTTGTCTATGCATGGTATGAGCATAATAGCGATAATACAGTTGTAAATAGATTAAAATTCTCTTTTACACTTTCATCACTTGTCGTATATATTTTTGTAATTTCGAGTCATTTCTGATAAGATTTTTTTTGCAAATTTTGTGTTCTTTTAATTTTCAAAACTTTAGAAATTATCCATAAATACTCTGTATCGATCTCAAGGAAGGAAGAAAATAACACAGCTTCAGTTGAAGTTCAGTCAGATTCAGTTCAGCTTCAGATCAATATCAAACAGAATCACTCAATACCTCTACTAAGAAAAAACTGCCTACAAAACTAATTTATTGCAATTCAAACTTATTCTTGTCAGCTATCTCTTTATTGAGATTCACCATTCAGCATGTCCAGGCGTGATTCAGAATCCAGTGATAATAGCATTGCGGTGAAGGATAATGAAAGTGATCATTTCCAGGCCATCAACGAGCACCCAGTAGATGACATTTCGTTGGAGTTCTTCTACAAGCCACACACCATCACCTTGCTGTCTGCCTCTGTTCTATGGCTCATGTACTCTGCACTAACCAGGTTAGCGTTGTGGGAACACCGTATTATTAATGGTCAATTAATAATTATTAAATTACTTTTAAAATGATTGATTATAAAATATTTAATAAAATACTATAACTTTTTACTATAGTTTTTCTTTAATCTTCATTTGTAAAATCATCCATATTCTATATAAATATGTTTTCAATATTTATGAATAACTTTCCTAAAATAAATTTTTTCTGTTAGTGTCACATGTAACGTACATTACTATTGTAAATGACTTACTAGACAATTATATTTAAATACAGTTGAGGTTGTTAGTTATTATTTATGTATATTAAAATTAAAATTTTGCTTGACTTTTAAAAAGTAGAAAAACTTAGTTGAATATTTTTATTAGATTTATGTGTTTATTTATTAAATATATTTAAAATTTTATTTTGTTTAAACTTTAAAGGAGTGGCACAAGTCCAGAATCAAACATCTGGCATGGCTTCTGCTGCTTGGTCTTCTTCTTCCTCACCATTGGAGTTCTCACATTCCCTAACGGTGAATTATTAAATAATTATAATTAATTAACTAATTTATTCGTTGTATATTTTTTGTGGTATGTTTGTAGTCATGTGTAGATATGTACATCTGTATACGAATATATGTGGGTGTATTTATCAAGTTTTTAATTTTATTATGTAGAATTATTGTATCTTTATCTGTTCTTAGGTCC
>NW_008705459.1:2656251-2671181 GCF_000326865.2 Helobdella robusta | reverse complement strand
AGAATAACTTTGTATTGGCGATAGGCTAAAACTTCTACTAATCGGGTTTTGAAAACAAACTCTAGGAACCTCAGATGTTGTTTTCATTCCTTGCTTCAATATAGGTAGAGGCATGATATTTTCATAAAATGACGTTTGAATTGTAGGATGTGCTTTTTATTGATTTTTTTGGGGGATCCAGGTGTAAGTTTGGTGTATTTCCTCTGCTTGGTGTTCTTGATCTACCAGGAATATGACGACATCAGGCATATTATCTTCTGGTTGTACCCTGATTTAAAGACATGGAAGCCAGAGGAAAAGGTAAATTGATTTTGATTGGTTCTTGAGTCTGTTTACTATTTCATTTAAATATCACCTTACTCGCTATTGCAGTTTATATTGATAGAGTTTTATTTACTATCATTTTAAAAATTATTATTCATATTTTCATCTATACTATCATTTAGATAAATATTATTTTTATTTTCGTTTTCATCTGTCATAATTTTCATCTTATCATCAGCTACGTTTCGAGATCACCAACCATCATCGTCATCTTTATCATCTTTATTTCATTCATAATTGCACATTTTTTAAACCATTATTTTTGTAATCATTGTTATCTGCGTCAACATTGTTATCACCGGGCCACCATCATTCTCACTCATCAGCTCCACCCACATACTTATCATCATCATCGTTTTCATCATTGTTGTTTTTATCATCATCACTGTTATATCTTCGTCATCATTTTCACATCATCATCACAATTATATCTCTATCATCTTTTCCATCATCATCACTTTCATTTTCCATCATTTTCATTATCCCCATCATCATCACCACATTTATATCCACACATTTTCCCTCACCCATTTAAAAACACACAGGAATATGCAGTGAACTGCTCCCAGATAACGGTGGCCAGGATTTGGTCCCACCTGGATATTTTTGCTGTTGGGCATTTTTGGGGTTGGGCCATGAAGGCCCTGCTCGTCCGTCATTACGGTATCTGTTGGACTATCAGCGTTTTGTGGGAAGTTTCTGAGGTTCGTCCGTTTGTGTTTGTTTGTGTATTTTTGTTTGTTTGTCTGTCTGTTTGTTTTTGTTTGTTTGTGCTTGTGTGTGAAGATTGTAAAAATATATGTATTTGTTTGAGCGTGTTTAAACATGCTGTCCACGTCCTAGCATCACGCACGCACACACACACAAACACACACACGCACACAGATAGCGTTTGCACATCTCCTGCCAAACTTTGCCGAGTGTTGGTGGGACGCCATTGTCCTGGATGTACTGGTCTGCAACGGTCTGGGCATCTGGTTTGGTATGGTTCTGGCGCGCAAACTCGAAATGATGAACTACCATTGGGAGAGTATCAGGTGAGTGAATGAGTTATTGAGGGATTGAAAAAGTGGATGAATGGATGAGTGGTCGAAAGAGTGAATGAATGGATGAATGAATGAGTGAATGAGTTGCTTGTAAGTGACTCAATGAATTAATATGTGATTAGATTGTGATTATAATATGATTAGATTGATTGTTAAGATATGATAATATTCAGCTTTGGTATAGTATATTAGATGGTGGTGACTATGGTTTATTTATGTAACGAGATTAACCTGGTGGTTATGTTTATTTATTTTATGATGTGATGTGATAAAGACGACGATGACGGTGTTGATACGATGATGAAGTTCGAAAAATAATTTTTTTTTAATTCATCCATTCAGGGATATAGATTCTACAACTGGAAAAATAAGAAGGGCGCTTTTGCAATTCACTCCAGCTAGGTTAATGATTGGTTGGATGGTTGGTTGGTTGGTTGGTTGATTGGTTGGTTGGCTATTTGGTTGGTTGGTAAGTTGGTTGACAGGTTAATTGGTTGATTGATTGACTGACTGACAAACCCCAGCCGTTTAACCAACTGATTGATCACCAATCGATTGATTGATTGATTAATTTTTTGATTGATTGATTGATTGGTTAGTTGATTGATTGATTGAATGATTGATAGTTGGACCCATGTGAGATGGTTGGACCCAAGCTCCACATACATGAGAATCGTTGCAGTCTCACTGCTAGTCATCATGTGGCAGGTTCGTGTTGCACAAAAATGTCTCCAAATACACAATTTATTGTATGTCTATATACACATACACATACGCACGGACGTCACGTACACACATACATGCACACTTTTACATACACTCATATGTACTCAGACATACACACACTCACACAGTGTGCACTTTTTTTATTTTAGCAAATATTGTTTCACTCTTGTTTTCATGTTTGCTTTTGCCTCTAAGCCCATTTAAAGACATTCAATTGTATATATTAATGTATATAAATATAAATATATATATATTATATATCATATTATATATATATTATATATATATATATATCTTCGGGTCTCCTAGCTTTTTTGCTGAATAAACTCATTATTGAATTGAATATGTGCGTGTGTGTGTGTGCTTACATATGTGTATAAGTATTTGTATGCGATGTTGTGTTAAACGTGTTTTATATCAGATGATGATGATGAATGAAGCTGACAATGATGATAATAATTATGATGGATGATGATGATGATGCAGTAACGATGAGTAATAATTATTGTAATTTATTCCATTGTTTTGAAAATAAAATTTAAAAGATTATTTCATTATTTTATTTTAAAAAATTTAGCTGGTAGAGTTGAATTCATTCTTCCTGAAGCATATCTTCATCATAGGGCCTGACCATCCCCTCTGCTATGGTAGACTCATCCTCATTGGAGTCATATCTGCTCCTGCTATAAGGTTGGCTGGCTGATTGGTTGGTTGGTTGGTTGGTCGGCTGGCTGGCTGGCTGATTGGTTGGCTGATTGGTTGGTTGGTCGGTTGGTTGGTTGGTCGGTTGGTCGGTCGGTCGGTTGGTTGGTTGGTTGGTTGGTCGGTTGGTGTGTTGATTGATTGGTTGGTTCTTGGTTCATTTTTAGCTGGTTAGCACTACATGAACACATATCACCCAATCTAATTTAATATTTAATACATAAAAAATAATCTAATATTGATGCACGACTCCATACATAGGTCCAAACAACAACAACAACACACGTTTAGACGACATTTTCCCCGAGATCGGGGGTTGCCGTTTGGCTACCTATGATGAAACCGAAATACCCCTCGACGCCATCCACATCTGTCACTCGCCTCAGTATCACGCAACCCCGCTTTCACCCTGTCCTTCTCCACCTGCTCTCTTCATCCCAATCGCGGACGACCCCTTCCTACCACTCCTTCAACCTCGAACTCCAACGCTCGCCTAATCCCGACCCTTTCATCCCTTCTCAACACATGTCCATACCACCGCAATCTCGATATCCTTATCAATGTCACAATGTCCTCATTCAGTCCAATCATTGACATCAGCTCTGTACTACACCTCCTATCCTTCACTTTAACCCCACACATCATCCTCACCATAGCTCTTTCAGCCCTCTGCAGTACACTTTCCTCCTCTCTCCTCATCACCCAAGTTTCACCACCTTATACCATCGCTGCTTCCACACATGCTTTATATACCCTCCCTTTCATCTTCACTGACCATTTCTTTCCACACAATATCCCACCCAGTTCCCTAAATTTCATCCATCCTACTCGAACTCTGCGCTCAAACATCCTCCATTCGCGTTCAGCTTATCCCCTAAGTAAACAAAGCTTTCCACTCTTTCAATACCACCACTCAACCCCGTCCTTGCGTCCGTCCTATTAATCACACCATGAACACATTTCTTACATTTGAACGTGCCTTCCACTTTTTTCAGTGCCCCCCCTCACACCACGACATCTCTTATGCACCCATTTCTGACATCCTATACACAATACCGAGTTAGCCTTCACTCTCCTATCCCATACCCCACAGGGGTCTATTTTACTTATCACTCGCTCCCCACCTTCCCCACTCACCATTACCTTCGTCTTACCAATATTAACTTTTAATCCTTTCTTTTCAATAACACTTTTCCATCTGTCAAATTTTAACTGCAATTCTTCCATGCTATCAGCCATCAAGACTAAATCATCTGCATACAAAATCTCAAATAACAACCCCTCCATTATGTTTCCACACACAACATCCATCACAATTGCAAACAGAAATGGTGATAACACTGATCCTTGATGCACTTCTACCTTAACACTAAAAGCGTCCGACATCCCCCTTCCAACCCTCACCTTTGTCTTTGCCCCTTCATACAGCTGCATCACAGCTTTAACAAGTCTCTCATTCACTCCTTTCTTCCTCAACACCCATTCAATGACCTTCCTCGGTACTCGATCAAAAGCCTTTTCTAGATCCACAAAACACATGTACAATCTTCGTTTCTTCTTTCTATAATTCTCCTGCAACATTCTCACCATGAACAACGCATCCACCGTTCCACTACCAGGCATAAACCCACACTGCATTTCATTAACTGTCACCATATTTCTCAACCTCCTCTCAAGCACTCTCTCCACTACCTTCATTCCGTGCTCTAGCAATTTCACACCCCTATATGACCCACAATCTCTCACATCTTCTTTGCCTTTACAAAGGCACCAACACACTCCTCAGATATACCTTCATCATCAAACATACTGTTAGCAATTCTCATCATAACTTCAATTCCTATCACCCCACTCGCTTTAATATGTTCTGCCGCCACTTCCGAAACCCCTGTCGCCTTACCTAGTTTCATTTTTCTAACTGCTTTCTCTACTTCCTCCATCGTCACCTTCTCTATAGGTCCGTGTGTGACCGCGGATTCCACATCTCCATCCCACTCATTCTCTTCATTCATCAACCTTTCCATATGAGCTTTCCACACCTGAGCTTTTTCCTCCTCATCTATGCACAACTTGCCAGATCCATCCCAAACACATCCATTTCCTATAACATCTTTCCTATACCTCATTGACTGCTTTGCTACTTTGAACATTTTTCTCGAACTCACATCAAATTCCATTTCCTTCATTAACCTATCTGATGCTTTCGTCATTGCAGTTGCCACTGCCTGTTTTGCAACCTTCTTAGCCTTCCTTTACTCAGACTCCGCTTCCTCCGTCATGTCCCTTCTCCATACCCTAAACCTCTCCTTCTTGACTTCCAAAACCTTTCTTATATCTTCATCCCACCACCACGTCTCACCATGCCTACACTTTTCTTTCGTCCATCCACATACTTTATCTGCCGTAGCCAACACACAGTCCCTGTATCTCTCCCAAACATCTCCATCCTTACCACTCTCCCAATTTTCAGCCACCTTCACTTCAAATGCCTTCCTCACCTCTGCATCCTGCAACTTCCATGTCTTTCTCTTTGCCACAAACTTATCCTTCTTCCTCCTCCCCATTTCTTTTGATGTCACATCCATCACAACCATACTATGCTGCAGCATACCAGGTATCGCCTTCACATTCTTCACATACTTCCTATGTTTGGCCCTTACCAATATATAGTCTATCATCGATCTATGTTCCCCTGACCTATAAGTAATCAATCGCGCTGGTTCCCTTGTAAACCAGGTATTCCCCACCACCATGCTATGTGCATCCACCAACTCCAACACTCTACGCCCTTCCTCATTCTGTATACTATATCCCCATCCCCCATGTACACCTTCATATCCGTCTGCATCTGCCCCCACATGACCATTCAAATCACCCAACAACACCACAAACTCATCCAACCCCGCTTGCCCAATCTCGTCAGAAACATCATCATAAAACCTATCCTTCTCCTCTTCCTTCCTACTTTGCGGAGCATATCCTGATATCACCCTCACTATTACTTTTCCAAACACCATCACCACCACAATTACCCCATTGCTTTTCCGCCTCACTTCCAACACCTTCTCCACCAACTCTTCTCTTACCATCACATCAACTCCTCCCGTACCATCATCCCCCTTCCACCACAACTTATATCTTCCACCTTTAGTCCCCACAAACCTTGTACCCTCACCCTTCCATCTGATCTCCTGTAATGCAGCCACGTCAACCATTCTCCTCTGCAGCTCCTCCACCACTTCCAAACTTCTTCCTGTCAACGTGCCTACATTCCAGGTACCAAACCTCCAACCCCTTGGTCTACAAGTAGTCCTTCCATCTATAGTGCCTTGCACCGCCACACTATAGAGTGGGGTGCCAATAGCCAGACCATCCACAGGGCCTTGCACCACAACCTCGTGGACTGCGTCTCCGAAGATTCTTCGCACCCTCTTTTGCCGGATACTGAGGGCCATTGTTATTTCCGTCATCATAAGTATTATTTTTTGGCTAGTTTTTACGCAGGACGCCCTTCCTTACGCAACCACAGTTATAAGCGGTGGGCCTAGCCTTTGATGATCCAACATCACTCACAAGGCAGTGAGGGTCAGTTTAATGTCATAACCAGGACATAACATAGGTCCAAACATTTAATATATAAATTATCTCTCTCTCACACACACACACACACACACACACATGCATACATATATAAATTCACACACGCGCACACATCCATACAGGCAATATTACACCTATGTTACTGATACACAATGCAAACGTGTAGGGACTCAGTGCTATGTCTTTTGGTAAGCATCATTCGTTTGTTTATCCATTCATTGATTCAATCATTCGTTCATTCATTCAATCATTCGTTCATTCGTTCAATCATTCATTCGTTCGTTCGTTTGTTCGTTCGTTTGTTCGTATTTAATCATTCAAGAAAATATTTATTGTTTTAATAATTGGATCAATTAATCAAAGATAAATAAATCAATCTTTATGTACATTTTTCACAAAACTTAACTTAATGAACTTTCATAGGTATATAAGAATTCTAATATTTGCCATTTTTTAACATAAATAATATCAATTCGGTGAAATTGAAAATAAATGAATGCACCAACAAATGAAGCGCTATAACATTCGCCGAGTTCATCCTCTGTGTTAAGAACGGCATCCAGATATTCAGGCAGACTCAACTGTTGCATGTGCTTTACTGGCTTGTGTTTCAGGTTGCCCAGTTGATTGATTGATTGATTGATTGATTGATTGATTGATTGATTGATTGATTGATTAGTTGGTTAATTAAATGATTTTTCGATTGGTTGGTCAGTTGGTTGATTGATGAGTCAGATGTTTTTTGATTATGTTATCATTTTATTCCAGTTAATGTGATCACCTAATTGAATCAAATATTCATAAATGCTTATAGTATCTTTACATACCGTTTATCATCATCATTATCTTCATCTTCATTGTCGTCATCATCTGCGTTGTCTTAAATATGTTCGCCATCTTTCCATTGTTAACATCATCACCATCTCCACCATCTTCATCATCATCTTCATCGTCATCTTGTCATCATTAACATCATCATGATCACCATTCTTCCTTCATCATTCAGATGTTATCATGCGTACTCTGCATTTATCTCTGTGCTGTTCTGGCCAGGCATACAAAGGTTCGTTTATTAATTTGTTTATTGTTTAATTTTCTCGTTATCTAATTATCTTATTATCTATTTTTTTCATTATCTAATTATCCCATTATCTAACTGTCTCAATATCTAATTATCTTATTATCTAATTGGCTCAGTATCTAATTAATTGCTTGTTCAATTTGTATTGTGTGTATTCATTGTATTGTCAATGAGGGGAATCAGCGTGACAATGACACTAATACGACTGCAAAAATTGTTAGCCATAACTTTAAATCATAAACGATCAAAACATTACGAAGTCAACATCAGCAGACACCCACCAATCCACCAACCAACCAATCTACCAACCAACCAACCAATCCACCAACCAATCAATCTACCAACCTACCAACCAACCAGCGCAAAGAAATAGACAGTGCCAAGCAATCAAGACAGCAGCTCAACATCGACAAAGTTGAAGAGTGGAAGCTATTCAGCAGCAACAAGACGCAACAACAACCGCCAAACTACGGTGGCGACGACGACGACGACGATCGCATAAAAAGTGGTGATGACAGCTACAAAACCGATAAAAACAACAGAGCGAAGGCAGCGAAGATGAAGAGGAAGAAGATGACGATGGTTCAAGGTGATGTCATTCCTGATCGCAATCCCGAAAGCTACAAGGCTAATTTGAGGCATCTGAAAAAGTCAAACGAAGCCGTAGTTACTGCTGCTGCTGCTGCAGCTACTACAGCCACCACCACTACTGCTGCTGCTAGTAACGCTGCTAAACGCAATGACGTTTGCAATGGAGCTGTTACGATGTAATACGTTGCGGTTGTTGTTGCAGTTACACTGTTGTCTTCTTTTGCTGTTGTTGTTTTTCTGTAAATAAGGTTATATATGATGGCGCTGATGATTTTGTTGCGATGGTTTGAATCAAGTTGATCATTACGATGATGATAATGTTAGTGATAATATTAAAATGATGGTTATGGTGAATGAATAATCAAATAAGTGGAGACAAGGATGATGATGATGATGAGGAGGAGGTGGAGGAGGAAGAGGATGATAATAATGATTATGACGGTGGTGATGATTAATTATTGAAGTAAATATTGAGGTTAATTAATCATAGCATGGTACTCTGGTTGGCGTTATAATCTTATTATTATTATTATTTTTTTTGTTGTTGCTGTTGTTGTTATTGTTATTACTATTAATGCTACTATTGTTGTTATTATCATTATTATTTTTGTTGTTATTATTGTTATTGTCAATGTTTTTACTGTCAACCAATTGTAATGATGATCTGAAATTATGATTGATTAGCTACGATGATGCATTTGTCGATGTAATTTGTAAATAGTGAAATAGTCAGTCGTCTGTCTATTAAGTCGTTTATTTATTCGTTTTTGATTCAGTCAGTCATTTGTTCATTCATTCACTCATCTGTTTACCAATTCATCTTTTCATTCATTCATTTCATTCACTCCTTCATTCATCTTTTCTTATCTCCTCTATTTTAAAGTACATTTTCTCATCCATTCAACCAGCTACTGAATAAATAATCAACAACAACAACACACGTTTAGACGGCATTTTCCCCGAGATCGGGGGTTGCCGTTTGGTTACCTATGATGAAACCGAAATACCCCTCGACGCCATCCACATCTTTCACTCGCCTCAGTATCACGCAACCCCGCTTTCACCCTGTCTTTCTCCACCTGCTCTCTCCATCCCAATCGCGGACGACCCCTTCCTACCACTCCTTCAACCTCGAATTCCAACGCTCGCCTAATCCCGACCCTTTCATCCCTTCTCAACACATGTCCATACCACCGCAATCTCGATATCCTTATCAATGTCACAATGTCCTCATTCAGTCCCATCATTGACATCAGCTCTGTACTACTCCTCCTATTTTTCACTTTAACCCCACACATCATCCTCACCATAGCTCTTTCAGCCCTCTGCAGTACACTTTCCTCCTCTCTCTTCAGCACCCAAGTTTCACCACCATATACCATCGCTGCTTCCACACATGCTTTATATACCCTCCCTTTCATCTTCACTGACCATTTCTTTCCACACAATACCCCACCCAGTTCCCTAAATTTCATCCATCCCACACGAACTCTAGCCGTAACTGCGCTCAAAAATCCTCCATCCGCATTCAGCTTATCCCCTAAGTAAACAAAGCTTTCCACTCTTTCAATACCACCACTCAACCCCGTCTTTGCGTCCGTCCTATTAATCACACCATGAACACATTTCTTACATTTGAACGTGCCTTCCACCTTTTTCAGTGCCCCCCTCACACCACTACATCTCTTATGCACCCATTTCTGACATCCTATACACAATACCGAGTTAGCCTTCACTCTCCTGTCACATACCCCACAGGGGTCTATTTTATTTATCACTCGCTCCCCACCTTCCCCACTCACCATTACCTTCGTCTTACCAATATTAACTTTTAATCCTTTCTTTTCAATAACACTTTTCCATCTGTCAAATTTTAACTGCAATTCTTCCATGCTATCAGCCATCAAGACTAAATCATCTGCATACAAAATCTCAAATAACAACCCCTCCATTATGTTTCCACACACAACTACTGAATAAATAATATTAATATTATAATCAGATGTAATCTATTTGTGAAATTTCATGAAAATGACATCACACACACACACAAACTTACATATATACAAACAGACACATATTTATAGAATTTGAATTTACGTTAAAGCATTATTTATAAATATTATAAACAAATAAATACTTTTTCGCCATATCATATCACTTAGGAGATTATAGAGAAACATACAAACACACATACATCATTACACACACACACACGCACAATGGTACATACACGTACACACATAACAACATAAAATATTCTTTAAGATTTAAGCGGCGTTCATTGGCAAAACCGCTGAAACATACATCAATCACTAATAAAGTTTAATAATAAAATTAATTATTATTATTGTAATTGCTACGTTGTTGATGATAATGATAATAATGATAATGACTGATAACACATGTTGTTTGTATGGAATTGTGCGTATTCTGCGTGTCACGCACGCACGCACGCACATAATAATTTTTTTAAAATTACTGCTCATTTCAGACTTCTTCCTTTTGTACTACTAATTATTTAAAAACTTTTTTTAATTTTTTATTAATTTATGAAATTCTTTTTTTTGGTGATGTTTTTTTTTGTTTTTTTTTCTGTTTGTTTATCTCTTATTTATTAATTTTTATAGGTATTGTATTAATAAAACAAATAAATATTACCTATTCTAAATTATAAACAATATTATAATTGTTTTTTTAGTGGTCTAATAGGAATTTTTATGTGTGTGTCTGTATCTGCTTATATGTTTTTGTGAAAGAATGTGTGTGTTTATGTGTGTGTGTGGGTGTGTGTTTGTGTTTAGGTGTGTGTACGGTTTACACATCTAATAAGATCTCTGTCCTTTTCTCTGAACAACTAAGTTAACATTATTTCCAATTAGGACTAATTTATTTAATAATTTTTAACAATAAAATAATTGACACTACTATTATTAACTATTATTATTGTTATTATTGTTGTTGTTGTTGTTGTTGTTGTTGTTGTTTTTCTATAAAAATTTATCTTATTTATTGTTTTTTTTGGTTCACAATGAAAAATTCAATATTTTTCTACTAATGTTGAATGCTCAATGATGATTAATAAATAAATAATATTATCTAGGGTACCACTTAGTCAGTACCTCTTTTTGTTCTGCCTTTTATTTATTTATTCTTTGTTGGTTTTACTTTTTTAATTTCCATTAATAAAGGCTCTTAATTATTTTCAAATTAAGTTACTTAATTAAATTATTTATTTATGGTAATAATATACACTAATATATAGATAGATAAATGGATAGATGGCTGGATGGATGGATGGATGGATGGATGGATGGATGGATGGATGGATGGATGGATGGATGGATAGATAGATAGATAGATAGATAGATAGATAGATAGATAGATAGATAGATAGCCAGATAGATAGATAGATAGATAGATAGATAGATAGATAGATAGATAGATAGATAGATAGATAGCCAGATAGATAGATAGATAGCCAGATAGATAGATAGATATATGTTTTGTTTGAAAAAACGCGCACAAATATTAAAAAAGATTCCCATATAAAGTCACGATAGGCTGCGCTAGTCGTATTTTTATAGTTTTGTGAACTCTATGTAGTGCATTTTTTTGTTGATTATTTCAAAAATAATTTGTTCGTAAAAGTGTGTTCTCCATATGTATGTATATTGCATATGTATAAATATGTATGTGTATGTATTATATATATATATATCTTTATTATTATTATTACAAGTCAATTTGTACAGTACTAATTACAAAAAAAAATGTTTATATATATATTATATAGAGATATATGTGTATATATGTATAATTATTTTTATGGCTATTTTTTTCCTGTAAAAATCCTGAACCAATAAAGTCTAAGTAGTTTCGTATAATCGTTTTTATGCTTTATAAGAAATTTTTCGCGGTTTACTAATTTTAGTAGTAATTGTAATGCTATTACTGAAATCAGTAGTAATTTTAATTCTAAGTTTTGAAGTGTCTTTTTTTTATGTTTTTTTCTACTCATATTAAGTTCATCCACCTACTTAGTTTTTTTGTTTTTGGCGTGAGATGTGTTGTATGAGAGGGTTTTCTAAAGTTTAAAATGTCTAGAGTGAAATTTTTTATTATGGATCAAGCTATTTATTTCTATAGTATCAAGCTATTTACGTACGAAGTTTGTTCTCCATGGTTTCTTTGTTACATACTTATGATATTTATATATTCACACTTTAGTTATTTTAATGTATTTGTTAGGCGGCTATTCTCTTTTTTGTCTTCTATTAGTTGTTTCATTTTGTAATTTGCTTTGTCAATAAGATTTGTTTAATTAATTTCTCTCTCTCTCTCACTCTCTCTCTCTCTCTCTTTCTCTCTCTCTTTTCCTTTGTTTTTCCGTTGCTATCTTTCTCTGATTCATTTGTCGGTTATTTCGAATTTTTCCATTCATCCAACTGAAATATGTAATTAAATTTCTTAAAATGGTTACAGCTTATTTATTTATTTATTACTTATCTACAATCTTTGTTATTATGAAGAACCTATTTGTACCATTTTTTTTATTATTTATGTATTGATTATTGATTGTGTGTTTGCAATCGGATGTATGTGTGTGTGTGTAGTTTAGATTTTGTTTAGGAGCAAAAACACATGTGTTCTTTTTTTCTATAAAATGAATGATGATTGATTAAGCTGACGACGACGACGATGATGATGATGAAGATGATGGTGATGATGGCAATGATAAACATTGTGAAAACCATGAAAGTAATAATAATATTATCAATTTTATTATATTTGACATTCATTTAGTTTATTGATATTGTTGAAATAATAATAATAATTTTTGGTGATGGCATAGGAATAATTTGTTTATTTTATTTATTTATTTAGTTTATTGATATTGTTAAAATAATAATAATAATTTTTGGTGATGGCATAGGAATAATTTTGGGAAAAGTTTTTACATCCGGACACCCATCCTGACGACAACCACCAGTTATAAGCGGTGAGCCTAGCCTTTCGCTCAGCGTGGATGCAGTTTTATGTCATACCCAGTCACATATATATATACATATATACTTTGTACATATATATATACATATATATATATATATATATATATATATATATATTCAACACCTATTTATTTATTTAATTGTTATTTATTAGTTTAAAAATAAAATAATATTAAAAGTAAAGCGAAATTTAGTTGTTGAAATTTAAAGTTTGAAAATTTTTGTAACATTTTTGCTTCATTTTATTCGTTTGTAGTCCCTGAGAGAACGAGATTTCATTGTTGAAAAATCATTAGTATTCAAAGTTTATATATATATATATATATATATATATATATATATATATATATATCTACTGAATATCGTCCTTATTTTTAATACATTTGCTCTGTGTGAATAAATTGTTTGTTGGATTGTTTGTCTGTCTATTTGTCTCTGTCTATCTGTCCCTGTCTATTTGTCTCTTTCTATCTGTCTCTATCTTTTTGTCTGTCTGCCTGTTTGTTTGTTTTGCTGTCTGTCTGTTTGTTTGTTTGTTTGTTTGTTAATAGGTTCATTTGTTTAGGGTCAATTATGCATTTATACACGTTCGTACATTAGACATATCTGAGTTATATCTGTATTTTTATAACAGTAGCCATTTCTTGGATTGTATCTTCAGCGATTCTTTATGTTAGTTGACAACATCCACACAAAATTATAATTAATATTATTATATTACTATAATTAATTAATTTATTATTATAATAATTATATTACGTTATAATTATTATTGTTATGGTAAAAAAAATCTAATATTTTTTTAGATTAATCTGCGAATGTTTTTTATCATTTTATGTAGCTTCATACATAATACTGGTCAACATGTTGTATTCGGTATTATATGTATGTGTGTGTGTATCTCTGTGTTTTTGTTTCTCTTTTCCTCCCTTTCTATGCGTGCGTGTGTGTGTTATATGAATAAAGCTACTTTTTATATATTTTTAATGCTGTGTGTGTGTGTGTGTGTGTGTGTGTGTGTGTGTGTGTGTGTGTGTGCTGTGTGCTGTGTAATGTGTGTGTATGTGTGTTATATGAATAAAACCCGATATTTTTTTTCATTTTAGTGTTGTCTTTATATATATTTATCTTTTTTTTTCATCTACCTTTATGATGTCGTCATTTTTTTATGTGTAGATTGTAGATACGGGTTCTCGTAATGAAAATTAATAATCATCCTGTAATCACATTTCAGATTTTGACTAATTATAGATGTATTTTTTTATAGTTTAGACTTTAATTATTGCTAATAATATTAATTATCGATATAATATCATATGATATACTCGTTTTTATCCTGTCAATAATAATTATGATATGTATTATACGTAATAATAATAATTATTAATATAATTATAATTATCATAGTTGTGGTTTTTCTACTTGTTTATTTAATAGTATCTATATACTGGCGTTATATTTCAACACTAACCGTACTATCTGCCCATTTGTTTATGTCATTTTATTTATATAAATTATTTATTATTTATTTATTCCGAGTATCTAAGCCAGCAATGATGATGATGATGAGGATGATGATGAAAAGAATGGTTGTAATGATTGTATGTTGATGATGATGGTGATATGATGGTGATGATGATGATTCTGGGGTCCTGGTGATATTAATGATGATGATAATGAAAAGATTGGTTGAAATGATTGCGTGATGGTGGTGATGATGATGATAATATGGTGATGATAATGGTGATGATTCTGTGGTTATGGTGATATGTTGATGATGATGATGAAAAGATTGGTTGAAATGATTGTGTGAATGGTGATGATAATGAGATGGTGATGATGGTGATA
>NW_008705459.1:2651651-2656201 GCF_000326865.2 Helobdella robusta | reverse complement strand
CTGTTATTATCATCGAAATTTCGCTGTTGTGTTTTAAATAAAATTTTCTCAATTAAAAGTTAAAGAGGTGTTGTCGTTGTTGATGTTGATGCTGCTGCTGCTGTTGTAGTTGTTGTTGTCGTTATTGTTGTTGTCGTTGTAGTAGTAGTAGTTGTTGTTGTTGTTAATGTTATATTCAATCTCACAGAATATTGGCAAGCTTTTGGCGACTTATGTGCTTTCGGAAACATAATTTTAACTATAATACATTCGAAATTGAAAAGCTAGTGTCATTTGAAAATTTTGCATTTGGTCTAAGTATGATTGTTTGGACCATGTCAAACATATCTACAGGTCGGCTGCCTATTTAACTGATTTCAACATCTTTCCGATTATTCAAAAGTGTTTAATTCATACTGAATTACATATGTTAATCGATGAAAGTTTTAAATTAGGAGTGTTTATCAGCTAAAGGTAGCATTAATATACGACATATATCAAATGCATAGTCATGGGTTAGGGTTAGGGTTAGGGTTACTCTGACCTCTGATATTAAGGCAACTGAAATATTCTACAGTTGCACAACGAGACCTAATCTTTTTCATTGGAAAGATTTTTGACATTCTAAAGTGCGTTATGTATATTAAATTACGTTTTTTCATAAAAGCGCCATCGGAGATTATTCGTTATTTATGAATGATGATCCATCATTTGTTTGCACTGACTTTAAAACCTCGGATGAATGTTGTTTGCCGAACGTGTGTTGCCTGCCTAGCGCTCTACACACACACACGTACATCTGTCTGTCTGCCATCTCGTACACGAGTATATGTGTGTATGTCTTTGTGTGTGTGTACGTGAGTGTGTTCATGCATGTATGTGTTAGTCTGTAGTATATACAATGTGGGAGTGTGTGTGTATATGTTTGGTTGTACGTGAAACGTCACATACATGCCATTGCTATGCGTAAGTATCGGCAACATAGTAACTCTTTGTTTGCAAATATTAAAGTTAATTGGTCAAACTAGTGACTTTTGAATTCTCGTTCATGTTTGTGTGTGTGTGTGTGGTGTTGTGTGATTTGGTGTGTGGTGTTGTGTGTCGTGTGGATTGGGTGTGTCGTGTAGTATGGCGTTGATTTTTTTTGTATGTACAGTACATGTGTTAGAGAGATTTCATTTAACGACACATTCAAGTGTTTGTTTGTATGGGGTTTTACCTAAGTTTAGCGATTTGTCATAAATGTGCGAGTGCGTGTGTGTACGTGTGTGTTTGTGCGTGTGTATGTGCGTGTGTATGTGCGTGTGTGTGTGCGTGTGAAAGTTAGTCGAGGTTTCAATTCATGTTTGTCACGTCCCATACGCTAATACCGTTGGTATCATTAGCGTTGATAATATTATTATTTCTATTGATGTAGGTTTTTTTTTAAATTTTTTATTAATTGTTCTTTCGTTATTACAATTATTAGAGAAATAGTCATGATTGACAATACAAAAAGGTTTCTACCCAGTAATAATAATAACAATAATAATAATATTATTATTTATTATTATTATTATTATTATTATTATCATAAATGTATAGTAATTACTATTTATAAAACTACCGTTAAAAATGGAAATCGATTATGACTGTCGATAATTGTAATTAATTACTCTGGTTATTACATTTTCACTCTCATTTCAACTAAAAACTTTTCTCTATAATTAATTTTTTTTAAAATGTTACTAAAATACGTAATTGAATTTACATAAATTATGAATAAGTTGAATATAGTTAAAGTATAAAACGAAAAAAAAAATGTCTGGTATAGCCTTGAAGAGGTACTAAACTTAAGTTTTGACACAAATGCTACGGCCACAATTGAATGAAGCATATAAAGTACATACAAACATGACGACGTGGAATGAGATGACATCAAATTACGTCTTATCACAACAAATGCATATTTATCTTCTTAGCAGTTGACAAAACCAACAACAGCAATGACAATAACAACCTAAAAAAGGATTTAAACACCTACAATAGCGAGATAGCATTAACTACAAAACATGTTTTAACACAACAGCTATGACATCAATGACAACAACAAAAACAGCAGTAGTGACATCAACAAAAAATTGATCATGACACATGTCAACTACATTTTCGTTTCATTTCACGTCACCGTCATCACGTGACTCACATTCATAATTCTTACTATTAAAAAATGCAATGATAATGCTAGTCTATCTTTTTTGCTACATACATATCATTTGTTATACCTACAAAACTACCCATAGACACACAAATGCGCACATACATACACAGGCATACATGCATATATACACACGCACGCACACACATTCATACATAAATTCACACACGTCCATAATATACACACACACACATCCATGCAATCCATTTTTTATGTTACAAGGACTTTAATTGACCTTTCATTCAAGTTTGTGACCTCTTATTAATATATTTTGTTTTATTTTCTAAAAATGACAAAAGAATAACAAAGCAATAACAATAATAGCAACAATAATAACAACAAGAAGCAACGAAAGATAACAGATAGTAAAAGGTTATTTGGGTGTGTTCGTATTAGGGTGCTTACGTTTGTAGACGATTGTAGTAGTAGTAGTAGCAGTAGTAGTAGTACTAGTAGTAGTAGTAGTAGTAGTAGCAGCAGTAGAAGTGGTAATAGTAGTAGTAGCAGTAGAAGTGGTATATTAGTGGCAACATTATGGTGTTAAAAATAATACTATTACTAATGGTAGTAGCAGTAGCAGCAGTTGTATTACTACTAGTAGTAGCAGCAGTAGTAGTAGCAGTAGAACACAGTAATAGAATCCAAGGTACTCTACCTATTAATATATTATATTTATGCCGTCTTATCTTTTGCACTGGTCTATTTATATGAGCAGCCTCTTAACCATATGGGATCAATGGATGAATGGATAACAAAACACTTTTATTTCTACTATTTTTCTATCAATATATATATATATTTATACATATATATCTGTGGTTTTTAATAATATATATATATATATATATATATATATATATTTTCGGAAATTTTAATGAAAACAACTGGTGGTGTGAGGTAGGTAATCTACTCCTCTATCTTTCTCAGGGAATTTTTGTATGGTC
Organism: Helobdella robusta; assembly: GCF_000326865.2. Lineage (NCBI taxonomy): Eukaryota > Metazoa > Annelida > Clitellata > Rhynchobdellida > Glossiphoniidae > Helobdella > Helobdella robusta. The sequence goes on along the minus strand of NW_008705459.1, from coordinate 2,653,081 downwards.
CGACAATAATTTTTGTGTATATTTTTATCGTGAGTTCGACCAGTCCTGTGTGGCACTGGGCTTTTTCGAATTATATGATTTTACTGAGTAACACACGAACGCGTAAAAATATTCGATAACAATTTTATTAATCGACGGAAGTAAATGAAAAGGAATTGAACTAAATGAACTCTATAATAATGTAAAATGTCAATGAACAAACTGGAATACGGGAATTAGAACTTCTTGTTGGGTCTTCGACTTGGGATATGTTTCTTGCCATTTAACCGTACAACCTCGACGTGTGTAACCGATAGTGATGTCATTACAACTCCAAGAAATAAATAAAATGAATGCGGAAAAATTACAAAAATCGGAGCCTATGGAAATTCCAAGCTGAGTGTGAAACTATACCAATGAGTATAGAATCCAGCAAAGAACCCTAGGTCCACAAATAGCACAAGAACCAAAACAACGATTCGTTTTCACAGAATCCAAGGCCTGTTTTCACTGGGCTTGTTAGTCAGTCGGTCGGCTTTCGCACAACCCTGGCCTGTTTTCACTGGGCCGTCGAGTCTGGTTGGCTTTCGCACGACCAAGGGCCTGTTTTCACTGGGCCTGTCTGTCAGTCGGTCGGCTTTCGCACAACCCTGGCCTGTTTTCACTGGGCCGTCGAGTCTGGTCGGCTTTCGCACAACCAACACAAAACAACAAGAGTCAGAACAACACTGGAAACAAATTGTGTGACTTTAGTACACATGCGAAACTATGCCAATGAGCATAGAGTCACGTACCAAATCCACTTTTGAGAACTTAAGACGTTACTGAAACTATGCCAATGAGCATAGAATCACGAATTAAGTCTCTTAGATACCAGAATAGGCACCGATTATTCGAAGCTGCCTAACTGGTGAACCCAAGGCGGATTCTTTTTGAGAACTTAAGACGTTTCTGAAACTATGCCAATGAGCATAGAATCACGAATTAAGTCTCCAAGGTATGTCCAATTAATCAAAAAAACTACTAATTAAATTTTAAAATAATTTGTAATAATTTATGACGTCATCTAAATTGCAAAACAAAAAAAATCGTCGTCACCTATCGAGTAAATTAACTTGCACCATGCCCCCTATCGAGTGAATAAATTTTGCGTTGAAAACTTTGAAGTATTTTTAGTCAGTATTATTTCATAATTCTGACAATATATATATTTTATTTATTTCCATATAAATTAAACTTTACTTATTTATTTAGCTATTTGTTCATATATATATATATTTTTTTTTTAATTAATTACATATAAATATATATATATATATATATATATATATATATATATATATATATATATATATATATATATATATATATATATATATATATTGAATTAAGACTGTCAGAAAGACAATTATTGATGAAATGTGATTTGATAATTACTATTTATTGAAAAA
>NW_008705459.1:2556390-2651099 GCF_000326865.2 Helobdella robusta | reverse complement strand
GTGTGTGTATGTGTGTGTTTGTATGTATGTATGTATGTATGTATGTATGTATGTATGTATGTATGTATGTATGTATGTATGTATGTATGTATGTATGTATGTATGTATGTATGTATGTATGTATGTATGTATGCATGCATGTATTTATGAATGTATGTATGTATGTATGTATGTATGTATGTATGTATGTATGTATGTATGTATGTATGTATGTATGTATGTATTAGGGATGCACCGAAGTTCGGCCCCGGCTCCGGCCCCGGCCAAAATCCGGCTTTTTTTTCAAATCCGGTCGAATCCGGCCCCGGCCGGATTTGGTGGCCGGATTTAGGGCCGGATTTAAGCGTCTATCAACTTTTAAAAATGTTAGAAATAGAAAAAAAATTTTATTGAATTCAATTAATTTTATGTCAATAAGTTAATGGCTAAGGCTAAGCTAAAGGCATACATGACACATAATAACAACATCACTAATTGTGAGGTGATCTGGACAATTTTCTTTCCTGATCTGACGCTGATCATTTTACATATTGCCTTAAGAAATTTAAGGGTGTTGGGGTCCATCGGGCCGAGAACCTCGATACATATTGGCAAGAATTCTATCGAGGGGAGAAACCCCCATTGATCGGGGAGGTCGGTGACCAATCTTCGAACCGCATGAACAGCGGCCTCAGCACCACCCTTAATCCCGACACCCAACTGAGTTGGGTAGAATTTGGTCTTGAGTTCGACCACGACCAGGGCCAAGACACATTTGCCGGCCAACCTCCTCCAAACGTTCCCGACCGCAATCGGTCTGACCCCTCCGTCTTTCTTATTTAAAGCTATTAGCCGGTCTCCAAAAAGAACCGGCGGACGGAGAGTGGGCAAGCTCCAGATAGGATCAAATTAATGAATTGGGTTAAGGAGTTCAGTGTGTCGTCAATTGGCAAGGGGCCTGAAAAACATCCTTAAGGTGCTGGGGTCGTAAGCCATCCAGGCCTCCAGAAGAACCGTTTTTGAACGATTTAACGGCCTTTAGCACCTTGACAGGAGAAACGCAACCAGCCGTTGGTGTCAATGCGGAAAAGACCCGCCTGTCCACCGGAATTTTTGGGTGGATGGAACATAATTTATCGAAGGTGGCCGGCGAGCTCTCCGCCAGGCCCTCCGGCAAACAGACAAGTCTGACAGCCGAGGACAGGTTTCTCTGTTCAATACAAGATGACACAGCGTTGATCCACCGATCGGGGTTGTGCTTTTGTGATTTGGCATTATTGAACCCATCAAAGCACAGTACCAGGGTTTCAAGACCAATAGTTGAATATTCGCTTAGGCGCTTGTTGACCAGATTGCCCTGGTTGACCCGGCGACCCCCTCTGGAAGTCTTCTGTAAGACGTATGGGACAAAACAGTGGAATCTAACCTAGTGAGCCGGGTCACCAGGGTCATTACAAACAGCCGTCAGCAAGGCGTTCAGATCATGTGCGAACTTCTCCCTGCATGGCTTAGGGATATGGTCGTACACCGGTACACATTTCAGCACGGCCGTCAGCTTGTCAAAAACACCAGAGTAATCCAGGTCGAGAGGATTACCGGAGACCGATGCGGCCGTCGACCGTGTGGGCAACCCAGGCTTGGGGTCGGGTGCGGCACCGAGAGGCGAATGTATGTATGTATGTATGTATGTATGTATGTATGTATGTATGTATGTATGTATGTATGTATGTATGCATGCATGTATGTATGTATGTATGTATGTATGTATGTATGTATGTATGTATGTATGTATGTATGTATGTATGTATGTATGCATGTATGTAGCTGGGTATGCGTGTGGTTATCGGTTTAGTTCGGTTCAATAGTGCAACCATACATTTTCAAATGTGTTGGAGGTTTGCGAAAACATTTTTGAGTGGGTTAGGCAATGTTAAAAAAATATATCTACGCGTTTAATTTGTCATTGCTTTATTTATTTATTTAGCTATTTGTTCATTCGTTCGTTTGTTCGTTCGTTCGTTCGTTTGTTTGTTTGTTAGTTTATTCATTGTTTGTTTATTCGTTCGTTTGTCTGTTTGTTCCTTTCTTCCTCCTTCAGCCCCTTCATCGTCATGTTATAATTCTCCGATAATAATTCTCATTAAAAAGCTATATCATTTTCTTTCTGCATTAACAATATTTTTAAAAACAAGAGTGTAACTACTGCTAAAAATAAAAGTAAAATAATAATATTAACAATAATGATAAGAATAATTACAATAATATTTATATTATTATTACTCATATTATTATTATTATTGCTATGAACATTGATAATTTTTTTTTTATATAGAGATCATTATTTTACCTTTCGTGAATATTGGCCGGTGCAAACATGTGCTAAGAATCGGCAAATCATCATCATCATTATCATAACTCCCAGCATGATTTTCATTATCATCATTATCATCATTGTTATCATAATCATTCAGGTTATAACTATTATCATCATCATCATCGCTTCCGTTACAATATACTTTTTTTTATTGAATTTAATGTTGTTGTTACTGCTGTAATTGTTGTTGTTGTAATTGATGTTATTGTTGTTAGTTAATTTTTTTATTATTCTTCACTTCGAAAATTTTTAAAATGTGTTAATGGCAATTAGTTAATGTCATTAGTGTCATTTCACTGATGTCATTTCACACAGACAGACATACACACATACACAAACAACCAAACGTATGCACACACGCACATACACACAGACATATACAGACAAAGAGAGGCTGGTTTTAATTTGACGATCTTTTATTGCATTCAAACTAAAACTGAAAATATTATAATTTTTATTTATAGATATAATAACATTATTATTATTAATAATAGTAGTAGTAGTAGTTGTTTTTGTTGTTATTATTGTTGTTGTAGTACTAGTAGTAGTAGCAGAAGTAGCAGTCGTAGTAGTAGTAGTACCAGAAGAAGTGGTAGAAGTAGCAGTAGTAGTAGAGGCATCAGCTGCCGCATTAGTAGTAGTAGTTAGTAGTAATAGTAATAGTATTGACAGTAGTAGTATTAGTAGGTAGTAGTAGTTGTTATAGGTATAAGTAGTAGTAGTATCGTCCATAGTAATAATACTTCTAATACAATTATTTCTTTATAATATCTAGACGATGAACTGTTAACAAATTGTAACAACCAACAAATATCAATCGAGGACACAAACTCATTTTCAAGAAGAAAAATTTAATAACAAAAATGTTTTCAAATAAATCAGAAAAAAACGTTCTCAAAAAGAATGTCATAAAATCTCATAAACCTCATAAAATATTTCTCGAAACCACGCAAGATAATATAGGCGATGTACCGCTCAGCTACTCGATCACCGAATATCGAGTAATTTGTCGATACTGAAACCGATTGTCGGTATTCTTGCGGTTTTCAGTTCGTTGTGCCGGTGTGTATGCGTGTGTGTAGGCAAATGGGATGACTTTTCGGAAGTACAATTTGTCTTACTCTCGTAATTATTATTATTATTATTACTGTTGTTGTTGTTTTCGTTATTGCTGTTTAATTCGTTGTAATGACGGTCAGTGTTGAATATGGCAATATTATTGATAATGTTGATGGTTTTGTTAATGTTATACTCGTTGTTAATGTTGTTGTTGTTGTCATGCTTGTTGTTGCTGCTGTTGGTGGTGGTGTTGATGTTGTGGTTATTGTTGTCACGCTTGATGTTGTTGTTGTTGTCATTTGTTTCGTTACCTTCAATATTAATTTCGTAATCGTCGACACCGTCAGCCACATCAGTTTTGTGGTCAACAATGTCCGCATCAATTCCAACATTAGGAGTGATGCTTTTCTTAGCTAGCTTAATTTTTTTATCAACATTTTCTTCCCCACCATGAGAAGATAACCATTTTCTGAAGTTGTTGTTTTTGTTGCTGTTTTTGCTGATGTTGTTGCTGTCATCGTTGTTAATGTCACTGCTGTTATGACATTTCTTGTTGTAATCCTCATAGTTGTCCTTCTCAATCTTGTTTAACATGTTGCTGTTGTTGTTGTTGCTAGATGCTGGGCGAACATCATCGTTGTTATCATCAATATTATCATGTTTACCATCAACATTATCATCGTCATCATTGTTTGGATGATTTTGTCTGCCGAAAAATTTGACGGTTTCATGCATGGATGATGTGTACTTCTCATAAAAATTATTGATAGACTGCAGTGAAGACGTTTGCTGACTAGCTACCGCTGAAACTCTTTTGCCACCATTGTATCTACCATTAATAAAACCACCATCAACATTTAAGTTAAGCGCTTTATCATTTTTACCACTAGTGACGTCATCGCGCCGATCGATTACGTCAACAAATTCAAATTTTCCGCTTTTCGTACCGCCATTTGATTTCGAACAAATTTTACTTTTCAACATTTTGTCGCGGGCTTTTCGCTTCTTACGTTCTTCCTTGCGTAGTTCTTTTATGCGGAGTTCTTCAGCCGAAAGGGGTACGCCACTGCAAGAACGGGGTTGGTCGTTGTGGGCCGGTCTGCCGGGGCCCTTCTTCGTATTCTCTCTCTTCCGCCATTTCGCTCGCCTGTTTTGAAACCATACCTGTTGGTTTTTGTTTTGTTGTTTGTTTGTGAGGTTTGTTGATTGTGTGTGTACTTGTGAATGTTTGTTTGTGTATTATGTGTGTGTGCTTGTGGAATTGTGAAGGTGTGCATGTGGTGTGTTTGTGACAGTGTGTGTGTGCGCGTTGTGTGTGTGTATGCGTGTGTGTATACGTGTGTATGCGTGTGTGTGTTTGTGAAAGTGTTTGTGTGTATGTTCGACTTAAGATGTGTGTGTATTAAATTGTTTGATATTATTAAACGAATGAATTTGTATGAGATGTCGTTAAATTTTTGCATCCATTCAATATCTCCATTAAATTTATCATTCATCTACTTTTCCATACAAATTCATTCCTTCGTTAATTTGAATCATAAAAAAAAACATTTTTAAAGGAAAAGATTGTCCAACAATGATAATGATGATACTTAATGAAAAACTGCACTAATGTACCTATAATTATTAGTCATAACAAACAATGATATCTTGAAATCTATCATGATATTGTCAATTGTTCTACACGATCATTCATGTTTCTTTATTGTGTGTACCTCATAAATGGACATCAACGAAAAATCATTTCTGCCTCAAAACAATGAAACGACGAATGGAGACTTTTATGTATGTATGAGTTAATTTGTTTAGTAATGATTATGAGTTTTGAATAAAAAAAAACAAAAAAAAAACAATAAGCTAGTGCGTCATATCATTTTAATTGCACTGATTTTATTTTATACTGTGGAATTGTGGATGTAAAACGGTCCGATAATACGACATTATTGAGATACAAAAATTTCAAATCGTGTCTACATACACTAGCTATACATACACACACACACACATTCACTTGTACATGTACACACATACATACACATACATACAAATATATACACATAAATATGAACAAAACTTTTGGCGTACATAAACGCGAAATTGATGAGCAATAATATAATAATAGCCCTGTAATATTTACTGGATGCTTGCTTACCAAGCCTAAAAATCGTTTATGAATTTGTGAGTCTTTGTCAGTGTGTGCGTGAGTGTGTGTGCGTGTGTTTGTTATTCTTTATATAAGTGTTAATAAGTGCACGCGCTTATGTGTTTCTGAACGTGTATTTGTTATTGTATGTGTGTAAGTGTGAGTGTGTATGTGTGTAAATGTGAGTATGTATGTGTAAGTGTCTTTATATGTGCTTATGTGTGTGCGAAATTGCATGAGTGCATATGCGTTGATGTATGTTTGTGCGTGCACTTGAATATGATTGTGCGTGCGTGCGTGCGTGTGATATGCACGGACCTTAGAGACAATATAAAATGAAGTTGTTATGATTTATTTTCAATGGACGGACAGAAATGAAGAAAATATGGAATAATGAACAGTAATGAAAAATTGTGCTTTAGAAGTTTTCTCTTTCTAAGTATGCTATTTTATTTTATTTTTCCATTGTTTTCGACAATCATTCGCTTGCTGCACACGTGTTTAGTTCCTTTCCTAAATTTGTTTATTTGTTTTTCTATTCTTTCTTATTTTTGGGGATTATGATTTTAATAATTAATCCGGTCTCACATTAATGATGTTGCGGTTGTTGTTGCAGCTATATAATGCGTAGTTGTGAGGTTGCTGTCGCTAAATTTGTTGCTGTTGCGATGTTGTTAGAGTTGTGATGTTGTTGTTGTTGTTGCGATGTTGTTAGAGTTGTGATGTTGTTGTTGTTGTTGCGATGTTGTTAGAGTTGTGATGTTGTTGGAGTTTTGATATTGTTGTTGTTGTTAGTTGAGTATGTTACATGTACGTGTGTATGTTGTTAATTGATGAGGAATCCAATTGTTTCATTAACATTATATCTCGTTGTAAAACATTAAATAAATTAATAAAACAGCAGAAATACCGTTGTTGGCATTTGGTTGTTGCTTGTGTAAGTTGATGTTTACATTGGCAGTTGTTGTTTTGTAAGTACTAAACTAAACTTCTAATAGTCACGTCTATATGAAACAGTTTTGCAAGCCATTTCTTTATAATATAAAGATCATTCGTTGGTTTCATTTCGTACATACCATAATTCAAATGATTGTAGAGTTCTACATTTCAACTCTCAAAAGTTTCACATCAGTGCGTTTCTACGCAAAGATTTCACGCTAACCAACCAACTCTAATGATGTCATTGTTTCTCGGTGCGAGCGATATTAAGCAATTATACAAACTGTTCATTTCCGGTTTGAAATGCCAAAGACACTGGATTGTTGCATTGTTTTTGCAGTCGTCAGGCGTGGAAGCTTTTTAAATACCACTCCTATGCGACAAGACAATTTTTAACCTATGTACTTATTTTTAACCTATGTACTGTGTGCATTTGTGTGTGTGTGTGCACGTGTGGGTGTGTAATTGCACGTGTGGGTGTGTATGTTCACGTGTGGGTGTGTATGTGCACGTGTGGGTGTTTATGTGTTTGTACATGTGTGTGTGTGTTTCTTTTTGTCTGTGTGCATGTGCAAGTCCAATAACATGAATTTTCTGCTTCATACGTATTATTAAACCTTATCTTTATAATAGAACATTCTAAATTTCCAAACATCCTATTAAATACGACATTTTGACAGAATTCAATTAAACAATATTCCGTTGTAAAAGAAGAGATATGCTACTCTACTCAGCAGAGAGAGAAAGAGAGAGAGGGATAGAGAGGGAGGGGAGAGAGAGAGAGAGAGAGAGAGTCGTTTTCATCCCTTAATGCGTCTATTACATACATTTACCGTCGAATTGTTCGCTTTTGTGTCTGGCTCATCATTCGAACTAATTCCCTCCACGCATACAATTGCCGTAAAAAAATTTGAATTTGATTTTTTTTAATGATGTCGTTTGTTAAGCTCAGAAATAAAGTGAGTTTGTTTTATTTTTGACGTCTCATGAATGACGTCTGGCTAATTGTAGCGGTATGTACTCAGCGTTTCGATATTTCTTAAAAAGATGGGATTTTTATTTCTGTGTCTTTGTTTACGTAAAATTCGCTCGTAACGAGACAATGTTCTTTAAGGCATTTGAAGCAATTTCTGTTAATTTAAGATTCCGCAAGGAACAAAAACAAATTATGCACCTGGATAGGTTGGCATTTAAAAATTAAATGAAAAATTTAAACACGGAGCATAGAACTGCAAAGTCAATAACATACATATATAAAACTATCACGCCAGTAGTATTAACAACGACAAACATAATGATGACATATTAACCAAACAAACATGTTCACAATCGTAAATTTGTGTATGTGTGTGTGTGTGTGTGTGTGTGTGTGAAACGCACGCGCATTACCAAAAACACGTGCAAAAACACAGACACATACGGAAACACACGTGCAAAACACACACACACACAAACACGCAGGCCAACCTGTATCCGAGATTCATTAAGTTGGAGTCGACAGGCCAGGGCCTCTCTGGCATAGACATCAGGGTAGTGACTATCCAGAAAAGTTTTTTCCAATTCTTCCATTTGCCAGCTGCTGAAGTTCGTCCTCATCCTTCTCATCTTCGAGTCATCATCTTCCTCGTCGTCGTCGTCGCCATCTTCGTCGTCGTCACCGACGTTGCGGTTGTTGTTGCTGCTGTCGAAGAAATTTATAGATGGGTGGATGTTGTTGTTGAGTGATAGTTGTTGCTGTAGGGCCATTGATGATGACGTTGAGGAGGTGGGGACTGACAGAGGGGGTGGAAGGGGAAAATGTGGAAAGTTCGGGTAGAAAGTTGCGCCTGCTGATATTTACAATATTTCATTTCATCATTGATTAGAATAGAATCACACACGAGACAACAAAAAGTAATTCATAATATATTAAGACAATCATTTAACCAACCAATCAACCATTTCTCCCAATCAACCAACCATTCAATTAAAACAAACTACTCAACTTTTCAATCAATTCAATCACTCCACTTGTCTATCTATTCAATCATTCACTTAACCAAACGTCTATTTACAATATCGTCTCGCGTACAAATGATGGCTAATAATCTCGTTATTATTTTCAAAGGACCAAAAACCTATAAACACACACACGCACGCACGCACGCACGCACACACAAACAAACAAACACATACAGACACCACACATTATTATTATCATTGTCATCATCACCATCTATCATCGTTACCATCATTATCACCGTCTGCCATCATCACCATCATTTTTCATTGACATCATTATCGAAATCACCACCACCATTATCATTATCATTCTTCTAATCATCATTATATCACCATCAAGAATGTATTGGTCCGCAGCTAATTGCCGTGTAATTCGTGTATCTGGAAAATTTGAACTTATCACAAGATGAACGGATGGACGGATGGACGGATGGATAGATGGGTGGATGGATGGATGGATGAATAAGTGGATGGGTGGATAGATGAGCAGAGTGACAGATAGATAAATGAATGTATGGATGAACGGATGCATGGATTGCCTGATAAAGGAAAAGAGAAACTTTCATATTTACTATACGCGTTTGCATTGCTCGTTTAACAAATTTATGTACATCTTTACAATTTTGGTCATGCACGCACACTCACACGCAAACAAACAAACACACACACACACACACACACACACACATATATATATATATATATATATAATATATATATAACATATAAAAACACATAACATAAAAGCTAAGAAACATCACTGCATTTTCTGCTTTGATCAGTTTCTGGTTCAATTTTTCAATATTCCGTATTTTAGTTTTATAACAAAAAAACATAATATAACATAAAATAATATAATTTTTTTTACATATAATTGATGTATCTTGCTTATAAAATCGATCAGTAAATATTTTTAAGATGTATTCTACTGTACAAGTATATGTATAACATGATTGTTTATATTGTCGTGTGTATAAACATACATAAAAAACACATGTTTTTTTCGTATGTATATACTCATGTTTGTATGTGTTGTTATTGTATATGTGTAAAGTTTATATGTATACATGTATACACGTATGTATACATTTTTCATGTATCAGTCCGTGTAAATGCGCTATGGGTGCTCAGTCGGATGTATGGTTGCAGATGATTGTTATGGGTGTTTTTTTTTGTCTGTGTTTGTACATATGTGTGTGTATGTGTACATGTGTGTGTATGTGTTTATACGTGTATGCGTGTGTTTTATTTGTATGTCGATTTATCACAGGATTTTCACACATAAAATAATTTTATATGTTCCCGTTGTGTCTGTTTAATTTAATTGTATCACGTTTGTGCAATGTAGGTGTGTGTGTGTGGTGTGTGTGTGTGTGAGGTGTGTATGTGTGATGTGTGTGTGTTTACACATTTGATTGTACGCTTATCAACGCACTAATGAATACATGCTTTGTGTTAAAACTTGTTTATATATTCATGTTAAATATACACATATATATATATATATATATATATATATATATATATATATATATATATATATATATATTTGTGTGCGTGTGCATCTCTGTGTGTGTACACGCGTTTGTATGTGTGTGTGTGCGTATTTGTGCGTATGCGCGCGTGTGTGTGCACAGCTATTTAAAAACGGTAAAGTAAAAGAGTGTTAATATCTTTGTATCAAAAAGATGTTGTCGCATTGTTTTTATGTTAATGCCATGGACTTGCTATCTGCTAAGTGTGTGCTATTCCATGTATGCTATTTATAAGGTTGAAAAAAAACAATGGAGATGAATGAAAGAATGGATGATTAAAAAATGAATGAATGAATAAACGAATGAATGAATGAATGAATGAATGAATGAATGAATGAATGAATGAATGAATGAATGAATGAATGAATGAATGAAGGCGGGAACAAACAATTGAAAAGCAAAGCAAAAACAATGCTGAAACGGTCTTTAAGAATAATTAAAAAAAATAACACCGTTTAGATGCAAATCTTATTTGTTTGTGAAGAAGTGCGAATGTGCGTGTGCGTGCGTGCGTGCGTGTGTTCTTGTGTGTGTTCTTGTGTGTGATCTCTAAGCAAATATTTATTTATAATTCGTAAAAATTTTTTATACCACAAAAAAAAACAAACCTGACAATTAAAAGTTACAAATGAAACCCACATACACACGCACACGTATCAAAAATACAAAAACGCAAACATACAATCAAACATAAACGCAAATATTCAAACACACATACAAGCAAATACACACATACACGCAGACGCACATATACACGCAAGCACACGCAAAGGTATTTAACAAGTGTAAATGATAAGTTAGCTCGAGGCCTCTACCTTAAGAAGTGGTCACTTTTTAACGTGTTCATCGCTCATAACATCAGGCATTGTTTACACTGTGCTTATTCATCTGTTTGTATGTTTATGCGTTTTGCAGGTTTGCCTTGCTTTGTATGTTTATGTAGTATGTTTAAGAAGATGTTTGCATGTTTGAGATGTTTGTATGTATGTATGTTTAAGATGTTTGTATGTTTATTTGTATGTATATTCGAGAGGTTCATGTTCAAAAGGTTTGTATATTCATTTGCTTACACGTATAATATTTATATACTAACATATGTGCTCACACATATTTGTATGCAGACATGCACACATTCAAGCAAACATACACACACACACACACATACATGTATTTATCCACCACATGTTAATAAATTTTATATACAGAAATGAAAAGAAATCTATAAACGCGAATAGGCTCTATGAATACGTACGCGAGGTTCACGCATGGATGATGTGAAAATATTAATTGCTTTACAATTATACACAAATGTACAATAGATGTATGCGCGCGCACACACACGCAAAAACACACGCGCACACGTATATACAAAACATACACGTAACTAATTAAATACAATAGCAAATCCATTGAAACATACAAACGTGCAGACATACAAAATACATATGAAATGAGCATAATTTGTATACAACTGATTAGTATAACTTGATATTCAGGCACATTTTTAATTTGTATCTCAGAGACGTTGAGTATCAAAGTATCGTTGAAGGATATTGAAAAATTTGCTTGATTGAGTTTTCATTATCCGCGTTCCCAAACTTCAGACTGACAACCTCACACAAATACAACCGTACCAGGGCATAAATACACACACATACAGACACATACAAATACTCAAATACATAAATACATACACACACACACACACACACACATGCGTGCAAACACACACATAGAAAGGTAGATAGCCCATTCGTACTAGATAACCAAATAAACACACACACACACACACAAAGACGTATATAACAAATATCAAAAAAGATATAAAAGCACATATCAAACTATAAAAGTATAAACATACATACATCTCGAATATTTATGCAAATATGTCATAAAAATGTTATGTATGTACACTTTTGTATACATATACACTCATTTGCGCGTACATCCATCTTGTACATACTTGTACGCAATCGAATTTAAACGTCAAATAAATAGGCAAGAATTTAGCGCTAGAAAATTTACAGTTCAAGTTCAATTGAGATTAGTTTATCTATGGTCAGAAGATGAAAGGGTTCCGGTTATGTAAACAATGATGGGCGATAATTAGGCTGAGTGATTGATGATGGCATTAGCGAAACCGGTGTTAAGCGATCAATAAACGAGCTTGTTAAACGTTAGTCCTTCTTGTTGCTCAGTGTGTTTGCCGGTGTGTGCGCGTGTGTTTGTGTGTGTACGTGTGGGTGGGCAAGTGTAGGAGTGCAACTGTATGTGTGTTACATGTGACTATGTCTGTTCGTGTGTGTGTACAGATGTGTGCGTGCGTCTGTGTACATGTGTTAGTATGTATGTTTGCAAATAAATAACGTTTGTATGCAAATTTGTATAAGTGATTACATGCGTACAGATATGTGTTTGTATGTCTGCCTGTGGTTTTCGTAAGTACGAGTAGAAATGTACTATGTGTGTTTTATATGTGCATGTTTCATGTATCTATTCTGTACACATGCAAGAAGCTTTGAATGTGTTTATATGCCGCTTTTTTGTCGCATGTTTCTTTGCTAAGAAAAATAAAATACAATTGTGTTATATACTCGATGAGAGGATAAACAAAGGAGTTTTGTAACACACACACACACACATGCACACACACATACATACACACATACACATGCACACACACATACATACACACAAAGGTACGTGCGTGTGTACGTAATTGAATTTAATTTGATTAAATTATAAATGAACTTTTTATTTGAATTAATCAGGGAATATCACATCATCCAAAAAAATGTTGATTTCATTTTAAGCTTCAGTCAAACGATTTTGTGGCAACGCCAGCAGCAGCAGCGACCAAATAATAAAACTCATTAAACTTATTCCGAATATTTTGAAAAAAATTTTAAATCTAACCGAAAGAAAAAAAATTGTTAAATTTTCTGTGGGCTGAATGTTGATAGTTGAGCAAATTTTGATGACCGTTGGCTAGGATTGATGTTTTGGAGTTGATGTTATTGCTGTTGTTTATGCCGTTGTTGTTGATGTTGTTGCTGAAAGAACTATTTAGAAATATATTGTTGCTTGACCGGTCCATTCGAAATATTGCCTGATTTTGCTGTTGTGGTTGTTGTTGTTGTTGTCTATGGCGTTTTTGTCTATGTTGTCTCTGTTTTTGTTGTACTGGATGATGATTTGTTAGTTGTTGTTGTTGTTTGTTACTGTCATTTTCTTCGTTTTTGTTGCTAAAAGTTTCATCCTCGTCGTTATCATCCTTGCTATCATTTACGTTAATGCCTTGATTATCATCAATGTCGTTGTTATCATCGTCGTCGTCGTCAACATCATCATTCGTATTGTTGATGTCATCACTATTATCGTTTGTGTTGTCGTTGTTGTAGTTGATGTTGTTTGCAGCAGAGGGCTTCTGTATTATATTGTTCTTGTTGTTGTTGCAAAGTTTTTCTTCATTCGGAGATAGCATTTTTTCATTATAAAGCTGATGTTGATGATGTTTCAGGAACAAATTTTGATACTGTAGATGCTGTTGCAAACAATGTTGTTGTTGTTGTTGCTGATGCAAAAAATGTTGTTGTGTTTGGTGATGTTGAAAAATTTTTTGTTGCAACAGTTTAAGCTGATCGAATGGTTTTAAATGTTGCAATTGTTGTTGCAGCCACATGTTTACGTTGTTTCGCAACAATTCAATTTGTGGTTGATGATGTTGTTGTTGCTGAAATTGACGAGTATTTTTGTTAAAATGTAACAGTTGAATTTGTTGTTGATGTAAGTTGTTGCAAATTTTTTGCTGCAATTGTTGTTGCAGGATGGCTTTGTGTTGCTGGCTGATGAACTGTTGATGTTGTTGTGGATGTTGATGATGTTGCATGAAGACTGGAAGACATGGAAAGTGTTCGTGAATTGGATCCATTAACTACTTCCTATCTCAAAACGTTCAAATCTTCAAATTTTTCTGCTGACAAAAGCGCGTATTTACGAAAAATTCTATCATCTGGAATGTTTCTCTATAGTGTTAATTTGACATTTTTTGAAAAATTCCATTTGCGACAAGAATTATACACCCTAACCTTCATTATTTTATTCTGTCCGAACAATTGATTTAATATGGAATTCTCTCTCTAATTAACACATGTTATCGTTGATTGGACCAACATTAATTCTCAACCAATCAGACCATGGAGCTGGAATCGCGGGTGGAGTTATCTTTCGAGAATGCATTCCATTGGCTGCAAACCTATTTCAATAAGTATAATAGAATTTCTTGGAAATTTTGAGATTAAACTTTGTATTATATATAAAAATACGCATTATATATATAACATGTATTTAATAGTATGAATTAATTAATATCAAACTTAAAAATAGTAATTCAGCGGATTAAATTATTAAGCAATTAGCCACCAAACTTGTCAACCGATTAAATTTAGGATCAATCAAATATTCAGTAAAATGTTCAATCAATTAACTAATATGCCAACCAAACACTTGGGCAATCAACCAATCAATCAACCAAACCGTTCAATTATTTCGTTAATATACTTATGTGTTATCAACCCAAGCAATCAAGCGATCAATCAATCAACCAACCAATCAATTAACTCGTCTTAAACAATTGATTACAATGATGGTAATGAAGACGACGACGATGATATTGTGATTGCGTGATCGCTATAATAATAATACTACTGCTTCATTATGACAAGCAAATTAATAAGAATAATAAGAATAAAAATAATATTTGTAATAATATTAATAACAATATTAAATCTTATGACGTGGATAATATTGATGCTACTATAATAATAATAATAATAATAATAATAATAATAATAATAATATTATTATTATTATTATTATAATTGTTATAATTATTTTATTATGACGTAAATTTCCTAACATAAATGGTTGAAAGCTTGGCGACATTTTGCAGTATAATGACCTAGCTACTGCTACTGATCTAATAATGCTATTAATACTGCTATTGCTGCTACTACTACAGCTACTGTAGTACTGCTACTACTCTTACTACTACTACTACGACTACTACTACTACTACTACTACTACGACTACTACAACTAATAATAATAATAATAGCAAATTTTAACGAGTATTCAACAAAAATCAAATGAATCAACTAATTCCATAATAATATCAAATATATACACCAAATATATATAATATCAAATAAATATACCAAATATATAGTGCCAAATAAGAGAAAATCATCATTGTTACTATTATTTCTTTTGTTATTAATGCTATTATTTAGTTATTTTTTATTATAATTGTAAACAAAAATTATTATAGTTATTATTATTATTATTGAATATTCTTATTCAGTTATTTTTAGTTATAATTGGTGTTATTATTATTATTATCTAAAGCGTTTGATAGACGCATGAAAGGAAGTCGTTGTTGCCTATGTATATTGCTGTTTTTCAATTGATAAAAATTTCAAATTTATATTTTTATCTATTTTTATAAGTTAAAGTTAACGCAAAGAAGAAAACGCAGAAAAATTTAGGAAGAAAGACAGAAAGAAAGAGAGAGAGAGTGAGAGAGAAAAAGAGAGAAAGAGAGAGAGAGAGAGAGAGAGAGTGAGGAAGGTACAGAGAAAGACAGATGATATGGAAAAAGGATTGGTTGTGTTAAAAGATTTAGAATGTGATAGTGAAAAAGAGAGAGAAAGAGAGTGAAAAGAAAGAAAAGAAAGAAAAAGAGAAAAAGAGAGAGAGAACTAAAAAAAGAAAGAGAGAGAGTCAGACGAGAAAGAAATTGTTTTTAAATAATAATACTATTATTATTATTATATTTCGCGTCGTTAATATCTGCGCTCTTCACACGTCACATTGAATTGGGTGGTGAGATGAAGACGACGACAACGACGATGATGATAGTTAATGATGATGATGAGGAGGAGGAGGATGATTGCAATGACGATGATGATAACTGAATGATGATGTTGACTAGGAATGTAGTTATGATAGTAATTAGGCAATACGATGATGACAAATGATGATCAGTAAATTAAATGATGATGATGACGACATATGGTGATGATGAGTAAGTTCAAATATTATGATGAATGTCTGTGACATGATGATAAGTGAATATGTTATCATTTTTTAAAATGATAATAAATTTACTTACATTTACCCTTTTTCATATATATTTTTCTATTATTGTCACCACTATTGTTTATTATTTTGAAAACATAAAAACCTTTTATTTGAGGTTTTATTTCGTTTTGATTATTGGATATAAGTAACATCAACTTCTCAACTTAGAGAAAGAGAAAGAGAGAGAGAGAGAGAGAGAGAGAGAGAGAGAGAGAGAGAAAGAAAGAAAGAGAGAAAGATTGAAAGATAGAGATATGGATTTTAATAAGATAGAGATAGAGATTTTGTTTCTTGATTGTCGTTCAGCTCAAGTTTTTTCTTTGTTTTGTTCGATAAAATGCTAAATTAAATTGCTAAATAAATAATTATCATACAAAAATCAATAAGAAATGATCAAAAAATTTTTGTGTTAAAAATAAATTTATCTTTCCTATATGAGAAAATAACTGAAAATTTTGGTAGCGTCGTCGTCATCATCATTATGACGTCATCATTACGTCATATCGCATCATCAACACAATAATAATCGCCATCACCTGCTATGTATCCTTAAGATTCCCATACCCTTCAGCAGGCAGGGGAACGAACGAACCCGCCATGTTCTTTTCTTATTTGTAATCTTTTGTTTCAAGCATTCTATTTCCGATTGATTACACGTCATTTGTCTACTAGAATTGCGATGGAATTTATTTTCATTCAATCTTCTTCGCTTTCCGTGTTTTTGTTGCTCATTTTGGAGGAGTAGCGGGAAAATAATAATAATAATAATAACAAAAATAAATGAATGAATGAACGTCTCCATCTTCATCATCATCACCATTATCTAATTTAAGTCTAAGTTCATCAAATTTTTTTTTATCTTGTCATGTAGTTTTTTTATTTTAAAAAAGTTAGAAGCCCTTGAAAAATCTTGAGAATTTCGATGAGGAGAACACGAAGCAAAATCAGATCTGAAATTTCACTTGTCAAATGTGGTTTTGTCAAGGATTGAGGCACAAGAAACGCTATCTTTATGCTACGAATGATCAGTGAACGACAACATCAACATCGTCGTCGTCATTGTCATAGTCATCATCATCATAATCATAGTCATCATTATCAGCAACAGCAACGACATCGTCGTCATAATTGTCATCATTATCATCATCGTCATCATCATCAGCAGCAGCAGCAACATCGTCATCATAATTATCACCATCTCGTCATCTTAACTCCATAGCGAAAGTTTCATCCCATTGTTGATGTGTCTCGCAGTGCCTCAGAGCAAATAACAACAAGCATGCAAGCAACAACATCAACAACAAAAATAACAACAACAACATCAATAACAATAACAACCACGAAATAACAATAATAATAACAAACTCATCAAGAGTTGTCCGTCTACATGTTAAATAACACTAAATCAAACCATCTCTCTCTTGTCATTATTGTTTACCGTTATTATTATGGTTATTATAACTGTTTTTATTATTATTTTTATTATTAATATTTTTATTACGTCATTGATGTTTGTGTGTACGTGTGTGTGCGCGTGCACAACGCTTGTGCGCCCGTGTGTACGTATGTGTATGCGTGTGCGTGTTTCATGAATTTTCTTAGGTTAATAAAGTGTACGTGAGTATGTGTTTCTCTGCTAGGTATCTCTCTTTGTTAATCGTTCTTTCTCTCTCTCTCTCTCTCTCTCTCTCTCTCTCTCTCTCTCTCTCTCTCTCTCTCTGTGTGTGTATGTGGGGCGTGCGTGTGTGTATGTTTTTACGTTTTTACGTGTGCGTGTGTGTGTGTATTTGTGTGTTTATGTTGTTTGTATTGTGACACGTATCAAGCTATTGAATCTGGAGAAGATTATTATTCTCTATTCATTGTTCAACGTATTTAACGTCATCATCAACTGATGCTGTAGCAGACAGTAGCACGCGAATTGCCGTTTTAAACGCGTTCGTTTTTGCTCTATCTTCACTCTTTACTTCACTTACTACAACTAATTACTAAAAGTATTAGTCTCAACCTAATTACTGTTGTCACATCATACACTGTAACTATATAGACAAATACAATGATGTTCTAAAGCACTGCTAAGAAGTGTCGAGGATCGGGTTTTGTGGAGGTCGATTGTGACCAATTAGAAAGAGACACTTTTAAAATGCGATTTATTTAGAACGTTAACCCTTTGTTTTACTACCCTTATTTATTACCACTGCTATGAAATCTACCGTTACGTGCAATGCAGTTTACAATCAATGAATAAAAATAATTTTCAGTATTTTTAATTTTTTAGAATTTCAATATCCTACTAACTTTAAACCATTCCTCTACAATATCATTGAAGCTAAGAGTGCTGTTACCACTCATTTACAACGCCATTTTACTACAAATCTGGAGCTGCTACTACTTTCGCTACGGCCAATTTTTACTACGGCCACTGATTACTACAGCCACTGATTACTACAGCCACTTATTACCACAAACTCGTTTTTACTGAAACTCCTTTTACTATCGTTTGTAGGGGGTATGACAAAATATACAATCGATATTTTTACCTGATTTATTTCATTATTACTTATAGTATTATGTTGTTTCAAATACTACTAACTGGCCACCGATACTCAAAGGGAAGAATTTTTACATAAGTGGGAGGACAAAAATATAATGGCAGATGTAGCTGTAATTAATAAATATATAACAAAAAAATAAAGAAAAGTATAAGAAAAAATTTGAAGAAAAATGAAAAAAAAAAATTTAGATAATTAAAAAAAAAAAGTTAAAAATAATGTTTCTGCCCAGGCTCGAACTGAGGACCTTTCGCGTGTTAGGCGAACGTGATAACCACTACACCACAGAAACCTTGAGAACTTTTAAAATAAAAGTTTTATAAAAAACTATTTAGCCAAATCACTTAAAGATTTAATTAAAATTTGATTTAGGCTTTTTTAGATGTATAATTGATCATTTGTAAAACAATTATTGTTCCATTTAGTTAATTCATTTATTTCACACTTGTTATCTTGTTAAATAGTTCAGGCTGTTAAATTGTCTTTGGTAGTTAATTTTACTAAAAGTTGCTCAGTTATCTTTGTTTACATTTAAAAAATATAATATCGCTCGTTCACACTTGCCCTCGAAATTTAATTTTATTTGAATATTTAGTCATATCTGGTTCTTTAAAAATTTCTGTTTAGTGTTTAGTAATGGCCGGTGTGTTGTTTGAAGATATCTTTGACGTTAAAGACGTTAACCCGGAAGGGAAGAAATTCGAGAGAGGTGAGTAAAGTTTGTTTGGCACTAATTCTCTTCTCTATTAATTTATTTTTTATTAAAATTAATATTAATTTTCAAAATATGCTAACTCCAATTAATAAGATAAAAAATGTCAATCTCAATAAGCTGTAGGCAGGCAAGACACAGCTACAATATGCAATTATTTCTTTTTTTATTAAAAGAAAATTACTTTTGGGGTTTTATTAAAATTACTATTACATGTTCATTTTTTTTAATTTAATTTACTTAATTTTTAATTAATTTTCAAAATTTGTTTACAGTGTCCAGATTAAAATGTGAAAGTGAATCTTTCAAGATGGATCTCATTCTGGATGTCAACACACAAATCTATCCCATCGAACTAGGTAGATATTTAACATTATATTATAATTAATTAATTAAATTAAATTTATATTAAAGTTGGCTAACCTAGAAGATAGATTTCCTTATTTTACATGCCTTAGCTTAGTTTTATCTATATTTATTTTATTTTTTCTAATAATTATTGCTAAACATTTTAAGAAACAATTCATTAATTTATTCATGAAAAAAATAACTCTAATTAGTTTTTCGCTATTTATTAATTTAGGAGACAAGTTCAGAATGGTGATAGCGACAAGTATGAGAGAAGATGGTGTGCCTGATGATGGAGAATATGACCCAAAGGAAGGCTCTGGCACTAGAGCAGACAGCTTCGAGTACGTCATGTATGGGAAGGTCTATAGGATTGATGGGGACGACATGTCTGGCGAACAAGGAAGTCGACTGTTAGATTGTTTTTTCTTATAGATTTTACTTTTTTTATATTTTGTTGGGGTTGTTATTTTTGTTCGCGTTTTTATTTATTACTTTCTGGTGTTTTTGCCTTTAGTTTTTTTTTATAATTTTTTTTCTAATTGAAATCAAAAAAGAAATCTAAATTAGAAAAAATAATCTTCAACTGCCTGACCTCATACAATTTAAAATAGCCCAAAATTATTAAATTTTTCATTCTATACAGGGCAGCCTATGTTTCATTTGGTGGTTTGCTGATGAGGTTACAAGGTGATGCTAGCAATCTCCATGACTTTGAGATGGATTCAAATGTCTATTTATTTATGAAAAAATTAGCTTTTTGATTTTTTTTTAGTTATTGTTAGTCATTAATTTTATTTATTTATTATTATAATAAAGTTATTACTCTTATTATTATTCAATTATTATTTTTCTCATTGCTTTTAAAACTGTGTACATACCTTTAATATAGCTGGACATTGTTCTTAATGTTAATATAGAAATATTTCTGAGGCGAACTTGTTTTAAAGATTTTAATGATTAAAAGTGTCAAATACATAATTTGAATGTTGGAATAATATTTGTAAGAATTGCATAGATTCTTTGAAAACAGCGCTATATGTCATGTATGAAAAAACTTTACAAATAACAAAACCAATAGAGCCACATGTTATAAAATATTCAGTTAATTTTCAAACATTTAAATGAAAATTTGAAAAAATAAAAAAACAAGTTGTCGTGCAAACGTGATTTAGATAAATGTAAAACGTTTATGGTTTCTTTTGAGTTTAAAAAAGCATGATTGATATAAACTAAATTTGATCACAACAAGATTTCATGAGTGATCGTCATCAGTGTTTCCATATCAGTGTTTCAGAACGTTTTGTGATTGGATTGGTGACTTTTTACAGTCACTATAGGCACTCGTTCTTCAATATCCTTGCAATTTTGAGATGCTGGGAGCGCGCGTGGCTCTTCTGGGCATGCACTTCTCCTTGTCAATGAAGATGCTGTTCTTCTTGATCATCAGATCCTTCTCCAGTGCAATGCGTTGATCTTGCAGGAGTTTCAAGTAGTTCTCCGTCTCCTCCAGTTTTCTGTACAGTTCGTCGTTAGATGTGCTCAACTCTTTCACCTCTTCGATTAGTCTGAAAATTTAGGAGTTGAAAATCTTTTGGTTAAAATGGTAAAAATTGACTTTTGGTTACCTTGGTAAAAATTGACTTTTAGTGAAAATAGTTTTTATGATCGAAACGCAGTTATGCTAAGAAAAAAAAAACGAACACAAGTAGCCAGGAAGCGTAGATACATACGCTCACAAATGCGTGCTTATCGTGTTTTTACTCGTTAAAAGTCATCTAGTCGAAAATAATGTATATTTTCTATAAACAACCCAACAACGACAACTCAACTTCCATGTTTGGAATCGCTGTTATACATTCTGTTGTGTGTTGTGGAATAAATTTTCGTTAATATAATCACCCTACGAACCCGAATTGAGCTGGGTCTCTGCAAAGTTCAACCCTTGGTCTAAACTCCCTATTGTGCAGTCTGGTCTGTGCCACCTTCATGGGTTCCTCTATGTCCTTCAGCATGCCCTTCAAACCTGATATCGTCTTCTCGGCGTCATCTATCGAGTCACACACCTTCAGAGGTGTGTTTATTTCAATTCTTTCATTTTGTGTATCTCGCATTTTATGTATTCATTAATATAGATTATTATGCAAGCAACACTGCACAAACGATACTAAGATTAAAATGTAACTGGAACAATTTGAAATTCCGAAAATGTTTTTAAATAGTTTCAAGACAGTCTCAACGGACCACCTTGTTGATTTCATCTTCAAGCTGGTTCTTGCACCCCTCCAATTGGGCAACTCTCCTCCTGAAGCTATCATCAGTGACGCCACACTGACGTTTCACATCGGACGATACGTCATGAATGATGCTGTCAATCAATTTCCTGATGGGGTTGCATTTTGGTAAATAAAGAATATTGATATCAACTGAATGAAATTCAGTCTTTCGCCTATTATCAACATTGAGCAAACTAACGAGCAATATAATTTAATATAAACTTTGAAGAAAATTGAAAAAGTTGAATCTAGTTACTCTGTAATGAACAGAGGGTTGTTAGCTAAATAAAAACAAAACGACATACAAGAAGCAGAACAAACCGCAGTTGAATGGACGCCAGTCTTTCCTGTTCTGCTCTCTCAATGTTGTCGTGCGTGAACTGAGCCCAAGATTCTGGAGTTGACTGTCTGTCATCATTTTCGGAGTTAGGATGTATTAAACGACGCACACACCACACACACACACACACACACACACACCACACACACAACACACACACACACTGCAAATGACAGACGAGGATCTATCTTTATGTGCATTCGAACCAGGTCACTGCACCTTAAAAACTTTTGAGACTGTACAAAATAAGCAGACACACAACAACAGACGAGTTGCACATCTCAGTGCGTAACAAAAAAAAAGAAGAAATTAATAAACGCCATGAAATGTTTTTTTTCATATTCAGTTTTCACGAAATGGCAAATATTAATCTGAATAGAATGCATTCACTGGAAGTTTCATCAGGTCTCATACACTGGAGGATTCCTAGAACGCGCGTTACGTTAAATAAGTCTGCCAATGTTATCATTTTTTCCATTATTTCTTTGCGTTTCAGTGAATATTTTTTTTGCTATGCATTTTTCTTTTGAAAATCAATAGAAGCCGCGACACAATGAAATGAACGAACGCTGTTACATTAACAAAAGCAATAGAAAATGCGTAGTCACAAAAAAATCACTCCATGCATCAACAATAACAACACCACCACCCCCCCCCTCCACCACCACCACAACAACAACAGCAACAACAACATTTGTGGTAGTAGTAACAACAATAACAGTAACATTAACAGCAACAGCCACAAGACAACAGTAATAAAAATAACAACAGCAAACAGTGAAGTTAGTAGTCAATAAAACAAAAACATAAAAAGCCTAATGCTTTCAGTAATGCGTCATCATTACGTCATCATCGTCACCGTCATATAGTCAGTTAATATCGGCATTTTTATCATTATATTCATTACAATGATGATTATTGTCATCATGAAATAGTATAATTGCTATCGGTGTTATTATCTGAATTCACATCATCATTGTCATTAAAAAAAAGGTATATACAATTTAAAAACAAAAACGTATACAGTAACAAGAGAAAAACAAAACAAACAAACAAACAAAAACAATCAACAACAGCAACAATAACAGTAATAATAATAAAAACATTTATATGTTTCTCAGAATGTGAATTATTAATGCAAGTGCTTTTTATTACTCTTCATAATACCATTCCATTAATTTTCTATTGATGTCTGTGTGAAAAACGTATCACAACTTGGGTAACGACAAAAAAAAAAAACAGAAAAAAACACTTCGAAATTCGTAGTTCCGAAATTCAGATATAAAAATTATGATGGATGGATTGACGCAATTCAAATTCACGAAAACAAATAAACATATACTGATACACATCAGCAAACACACACACACACACATTCACAAACGCACGTACACACAAACGCACACACACAGACAAGTACACATACACACGTACACACATACACACTAACACACATGCGTACTCACATTTCTTGAAGTCTTGCGGTTCCGTGATAGTACTGTTTGCTGGTATGCTCGCTCCTCAGCCTGGCACAGAACTCATCCAACTCCTTTGATTCCTTTTTGTCACTCCAATCGAATTCCAAATTCTGCTTCTGGTCTCTGTTACGTCTGATTGATTGATAATGGTGGAAATGTTTGTGACGATTTTTTTTTCGTTCGTGGCTATCAAGTTGGCCACAACATTGGTGGTAATGTTGTCGTTGGCGATGATCTGAGTTATATATGATGGCGTTTGATGATAACGTTGGTGATGATGTTAATGATAACGTTGGTGATGATGTTGGTAGGTGATATTGTTAATTATAACGTTAATGATGTTGTTTTTTAATGATGATTAGTGTTATATATCTATCCTTGGATTAGTACATTTAATTATTTCCAAACAAAAGAACAAAAAACAAATGAGAAAACCAAAAAAATAATTGAGCAAACAAAAAACAAACAAACAAACAGAGCAAACAATCTGTCCACTAATTCTTTGATACAATAACAATCACATTTACGTAAGCATGATACAAAACCGACTTCAATTGTATCTCAACTTCTTGTGTTGTTCTCCTCAACAGCTCTTCAGCCCCACTTATCGTTTCTATCTCCTAGATTATAATTTATTGTAATTAGAATGAAAACTATTAGAGTGATAATAATAATAATGATAACCTTTAGCAGAGCCAATTCAACATCATCCTGAACCAAATCAATACCTTGTCTCTTCTGTCTGCAGTTCAAATTATCAAGTGCAATGTGGTGGGGTATCTAGAAACATCATTTAATCATTCATTTTCTCAAAAAGAACAGCAACAACTAAAAGATTATTATGATTCAATTCCTAATTAATAAAAGTAAAATTTCTAAAAACCCTCACCTCCAATGCTCTCAGTGCAGCTTCCACTCTATTCTTCTGGGAGAAGAGTAACTCGGTTTCTTCAGTCATATCCTTAATGATGCTGTGCAATTCCCTCTTCCACCCATCGATGTCTCGAACTCGATCGACCAGTCTCTTGGTGTTCATGGCCTGCATCTGGCTTGTTTTGTCTTTTGTTTCTTTTACGATTGCATTGATGTCAGTCTGTAATTGTCCTAACTCATTTCGGCCGGCAAATGATTGGTAGAATCTTATGTGTGCATGTGTGTGAAATTTAAGGAAATTTTTAAGAAATTTAGTGAAATCATACATATTTTTTGGACTTTTCAGACTAGGTTTAGACTTTTTTTTAGAGTTTGCTATGAAAATTATATGCAGCCTACTCAGTATAAGTATAGACTATGACTATTTATACTAGACTACAGACTATAGACATAGACTCTATTCGAATCTATAAATATAGATTATAGAACATTATTGTTTGTTTGTCACTAATTATTATATCTATCTATTCTCATTGATTATAGACTATCTAAATCTATTTATAAATAAAGTGAATAGACCAGAAACTGGATTTTCCAGAATCTTGTTATAATACAAAAATGCCCCCACCCCCACTAGCCATCCACCTGGCATAATTTCCTTCCTGCCATTCCATGGGATTGAACTTGGCACTTCTGTACCCAACCGTCGGCATGCCCATGTCGTTCCCCATGTTGCCACCGTTATTCTTTAAAATCGTTTTTATATTTGCCATTTCTATTATTTATTAATTAATCAAGTTATTTATTTGTAATTTTTCATTAAATTGTAGTAATTCACGGTAAAATAAGTATAAAAATGATCGGTACAGAAAGTTGTTTACATTTCGTTGCTATGGTTTTTATTGTTTAATCGTGTAGCACTACACTAGAGATTTTTTTACCATATTGCGTACATTGCACGTGAGAGACATGCAACCAAATCTGTAATCTGTTGTTTTATCTGTTAACAACCTTTGAAACAAAGTTTCTATAATTAAATAAACCTTTTTTTATTATTTAGTTTTAAAGTAATGAACATCAGATACAATGCACAATTAATATACGAAAAAGCAAATGATTGACGTCGAAATAATGACAATCATGTGTATTTTTGAAGACATTCTTCTCACTTATTACAGCAATAAATCTGATTTTTTCAGAATAAATAAGTAAAACTTGAAGCAATGCTTTTTCCCAGAGATTAATATTTTTAATGTGAAATATTCAAATAAAAGCTAATCCAAACCCGTGACGCCTTGCATATTATTTTTAGAAAATTTTTATTTCAACTAATCCATGATCTTTTTCTTCTTTTCTCAGATCTCCATACTCATTGGGTTTCTAAGAAAATGTAAATCTTTGAATTAAAAATCAAAATAACGAGAACAAACTGACAAACTACAGACGGTATGCGCATACTAAAGCACACAGCGACGACAACTACGAAGATGATCATAATAAAATATTCCATAATAAATTGATAATAAAATAATAAATAATACGAGGCAAACGTACGGAGCAAGACAGAGAAAAATAGATAAAAAAAATAAAAGAACAGACGAGCTAAGTGAACCAGATGAAAAAGAGATGATATGCAATGCCATGAATTGAAACGATGCAAGGGCTTGATTTCGTGAGTAAGTGAATGAGATGGATGCTGTCTGCATGCCTGCGTGTTGGTAACATTTTTCAAATCAGACAAAATTAAACACATCACTGAGATTATTCTCCATTTCACTTCCCTCCTATGTGTTTATTTATTCAGTTTTCATCGCCATTTTGCTACAGTTAATAAAAAAACAGCCCATAAAAACCTATATATATATATATATATATATATATATATATATATATATATATATAATAAAACCACAGATTTGTAGAAAGTCTATAAAAATCAGTTTCGGGAAAATGAATAAAAAGAAAAAGAAAACAAAGTAGTAAATGAATAAATTAATAATGTGCATTCAGCGTGTATAAATGCTCAATACAAAGCGCTATAAAATGATCAACATATGCTAACAATTCTAAGAAAGAAGTTCTTCTGATAATGTTCAGAATGGAAGGAGGCCATTAAAATTTAACGACGAACATTCCCGCCATTTCTATTTATCGCACGTACGCCACACGTGCACAAACACAGATGTTTATTGTTTGTTTGTACAGCTTTGTTTGCATACATACATACTTACAAACATACATACATACAAACATACATACATAATACGTCTATACATACATCTAAACATACGTACATCAATCTATCCATCCATACATTCATACATACATACAAACATACATACATACATACATACATACATACATACATACATACATCCATATATACATCCACAAATACATACATATATACACACAAGCATACATATAATTTGCACACACACACACACACACACACACACACACACACATTGTTGCTTATTTGTCAGCATATACATATATACACACAAACAGTCGTAGGATAATTCGCACATACGCTCGCACACAATGCGATATCAAGTTTGATACCCGGAATCCAGTGGTGGATCTAGAGTTGTAGGGGCCATTTTTTGGATACACTAGAACAAATTAGGTAATTTTCCTGGTTTCTCTTGTCATATTTCAAAAATTTACACAATTATAAAATGTTAGTTTCCCCGTCGAAGTTGTCTAGATTCGCTGTGTTTGTGTATGCGTGCGTGTGTGTATGTGTGTGCATGTGTATGTATGATTGTGTATGTTTGTGTTTATACAAGTGTTTATGTGTAGTTTCTTAAATTAAAAATCATAAACATGAAAAAAAATCTACAATACAAAGGAATGTTCAAAGTATTTCAATGCCATTGTTAAAAATACTAAATTATCCAACTGAAACAATATTAAACAGCACATTGAAACATCGTTAAAAATTAAAATAATGATGATTAATTATCATTATACAAAATGAAACAACACATAGAAACCATTTAGTGTATATATATATATATAGATACGTGCGTGTAAAATCTGCGTACGTTAAGTTTGAAGAAACGCATACCAAATAAATTTTGATCGGTTCAAGCTGCTTTTATATGTGGTTATATGCAATAATATGTAAAAAATGTTATTAATTAATATTCATTTAGAGATCAGGCAGTTTAACGTCATTATAATTTTTAATGTTTTAATTTTATTTTTTAATATTTTTTATTATATTTTGGTGATTAATTTCTATAATTATTTCTTGTTCTTTTCTTATTTGTTGTTCTATCATAACTTTAAATCATCTTATCATTTTGAATTATATTTCTTTAAATTAATTATCGATATTATCTTTCATCATATTTTTCTTCATCATTATCGTCGCTAACAATTTATTACCATCCCGTTACCACTATGCTGAAAAAAAGTTATCGTCATCATCATCATAACCACCATCATGAAAACCATCATCGTCATCATGACATCATCATCGTAGTCGTCGTCATCACCATCATAGTTTTCATCATTTACGGGTAATCGAATTTTCTCAGTAAAATCAATATTGGCAATCACTGCTTTTTAAAGTACATACATACATACATACATACATACATACATACAAACATACACACATACATACGTACATGCATGCATGCATACATACGTACATGCATGCATGCATACATACATACATACATACATACATACATACATACATACATACATACATACATACATACATACATACATACATACATACATACATACATACATACATACATACATTCATAAATACATGCATGCATGCATACATACACACACATATAGATTATAACAGCAATTATTATCGTTATTGTTGTTATTATTTTGGCATAATTATCGTTGTGTGTTACGTGCAAATGAATTAATTTAAAAATTTTGAAAAAAAACAAAACATACAAACAAATATACGAACAAATACCGAAACATAAATACATACCTACAAACAGGCACGACAAAACAAACACGCATACAAACAAACAATCATACAAACGTGAAAAACAAACATAAACAGAAAACAAAACATTAAAATTTTTTTATATAAAAAATAAACCCTTAAGAAATTCACAAAAATGCATGCATGTTTACAAAGAAGGTTATAACATAAATTAATGCAATTATTGCGATCCAAATATTGTAATATTGTAATTGAACGTAAAGTAATTTGTAATTTATTGTAATATTGTAATCTTCGGTAATAACGTCGTAATGTGTTGTGATTGTAACCAAAATTGTGATTGTAAAGTATACGTATGTAACATGTAGTTGTAACATTTTTATGATGCAATGTAATGAAATGTGATGTGATGTAGTTGTAACATTTTTATGATGTAATGTAATGAAATGTGATGTTGTAGTTAACCATTGTGATTAAGATGTGATTATATAGTGTAATGGTCATTGCAAGCACTAACCAGTAGTCTAGTTTAGTGAAACTGATGTTAATAATTTTAATAATGATGAAGAGGATGATGAAGATGATGAAGAGGGTGATGAAGAAGAAGAAGATGATGATGACGATGATGATGACGAGGATGATGATGAAGATGAAGATGACGAAGAAGATAAAAATGATAAAAAAAAGATGATGATGATGATGATGATGAAGAAGAAGATGAAGAAGATGATGATTCTTTACTTAATAGGTTCGACTAATTCAATTTACATGTGAGATAAAACATGGAGTGCATGCCATAGATATATTGTGTACTGTTGTATATGTAGTTGACGTCTCGATGTTGTTGTTGTTGTATGCGGTATTGTGTGTTGTTGTCGTTGTATTTTTGTTGCGTATTGTGGTATGTGGTATTGTGTGTTGTTGTTTTGTATTTTTTTTTGTATTTTTTTGATTGCACGAGAGTAACTTGTTAAAAACTAAATGCAAGAATTATTTTTATTTTTGAAATTTAATGTGCATGATAATATGTGTGTGTGTGTGTGTGTGTATGTATGTGTGTGTGAGAGAGAGAGAGAAAGAGAGAGAGAGAGTGTGTGTGTGTGTGTGTGTGTGTGTGTGTGTGTGTTTGTTAGCCACATGCAGCGGATTCACGCTGTTCGGTTCATTGTTCATACCAGCATTTTGTCCTGGCGGTTTCTTCTGTAAAAATAAGGTTATTTTTTTTTAAAGTTTAACTTTCCTGGTGTGATATTAATTTTTTTTCTATTTGAGTTAGTTTGATTTGTGTTGCAATTGTTGTGGAAATGACTTTGAATTTTTATAGGTTCGCTTATGCTTTGTAAGTTGCGTTGTCTGGGTGTGTTGTAAGACAACAACGCGTGCTCCCAACTATACACTCGTGTTATGTTCTTTCACATTATTAAGGACGAATAATTTTATTTATTTGTTGTTAGTTTTGTTGTCAAAAACGGAAAAACATTTTTAATTTTTTTTTACAAATTGTGGAAGAATATTCCGTGAATGAAGCTGATGATGACTGCAATGGAGATCCTATTTGTTTATTGTAATATTTTTGTACCGGTTCATTCATGGGAAAATGAAATAGATACTAATAAAAGATAAGATACTAAAGAGATATCAGATACTAATGAGGGATAAGATACTTATGAGATATCAGATACTAATGAGAGATAAGATACCAAAGAGATATCAGATACTAACGAGATATTAGATACTAAATATAAATGTCAAAAATAGATACTAAAAGGATGTTAGATATAGAGTATTTAGTATTTTTACTGTTAGCCTTATTGTTTTCGTTGTTTGGTATTTATTATTATTGTTTTTTCTGTTATTTTTCTCTTGAAAAATTTATGAAGTAAAACTCACGATACCTTTGAGGAATAAGTGCTAAATGCTAACTAGACAGTGCCAAGAATCACACACATATACACACACACACGCACACGCACTTACAATATGTGTTAGTATGTTTGCCTCTGTGTGTGTCTCTGTTTATATGTGCGTGTATGTTTTCCTATCTGTTCGTGTGAACATTTATGCATATGCTAATATGTATCTATGTAGATGTATGTATATGGGTGTTTGTATGTATGTATGTGTGTGTGTGTGTGTGTGTGTGTCTGTGTGTGTCTGTGACTGTGTGTGTATGAGTGCGTTTGTGCGTGTTAATGTACTTATTATTAGCATTCTGAATGTCGAATGTGAAATCAATTAAAATTGCAAATTAATTATTCGTTAAGACGTAAACCAACAAACCAGCTAATTAACAACAGTAAAGAATTAACAAAGAAGAAAAAACAAAAAACTCATGAACAACAAACACATACACACTCACACATATGCGTTTATATATATATATATATATATATATATATATATATATATATATATATATAAACAGGCATACATGCACATACAAAAACATACAGATGTACACACACACACACGTACACTTGAACACACACATACACAAACACACGTACAGGCACAGACTCAGCCGCGAATCGTTGTTGACAAATGCAGTCCAAAGAAAAAGTAATTAGCTCTTTCTCAGAAATGGCTCACAGACAACCGCAGGATACATAAATGTTTGTTCACGTGCCTTACTCTCCCTCTTTCTTTTTTTTCCTCTCTCTTTCCCTTTTCTTCTTTTTTTCTCTTCTTTTCTTTCATTCTCTCTTTTTTAAACTCATTCTGTTTTTCTTTCTCTTGTTTTATTTTATTCTTTTTTAACTCCGTTTTTGTCAGTTGTCTCTCTCTCTCTTCTCACCTATTTTCTTCTTCTCTTTCTTTTCTACCGGATCTATCTCACGTTTTTCATCTCTGTTTGACATTATATGCGCTTACATACCTGCATTCACGTATGCGTGCATCCATGCGTTTATTTAGTTTAAATCTTTTAATCATTACTTTTGCTTTTGAAGTGGCCGGTTTGTTTGCTTTGTTTGTATTTGTTTATTTGTTTGTATTTGTTTATCACACTAACACACATACACACTCACATTTACACACACACACACACACAAACAAACAAACACATACACACATTGATGTATATATATATATATATATATATATATATATATACAACCGCCATATATTAATAAGTCAGTTGCATTTCGTTAATTGTATTATTTGTTGTTTGAATATATACTGGCTTCATAATTATCACGCAATGTATGCTTGGATATGTGTGTGTACGTTTTGGTTTGTTTGTGTACGAGTACGCATGTTTGTGTGTTATTTGGATTAACGTGTTGCAACATTTTTATGATTAATTTATCATCTGCTGAAGATAAGTCTCACGTTGACTTATTATTTTTGGACTGTTGATACGCAAACACATCTACACGTACATTTTTACACGTACACTCAAGAACACAACACGCGTTATAACGCATTCCATTTGTAAATGCATGCGAGGAAAGCTTTAATTACCATCATTTATTGGTATTACATATGCACATACTGGTACACAGACACGTAACTTTTTCTCATATGCAAACAGTAGCTTATATGCATCTAATTATATTCATAGAAACGTACCTATGTATAAATACAGATATATAAATAAACAAACATGCGGACACAAAAACATTTAAACCCATACAATCACACACACACACACACACACACACACACACACACACATACACAAAACATAATTACATACAAACATGTCCACAAACACATATGGACACATGCAAACACACATGGACACAAACACACAAAACCGCATATATTGATGCACATAAATAAACACGCACACACAAATACACGCACACAAACACATACAAACACATACAAGCACACATACATAACAGTACCCCAAGAAATCACATCTTTTTTAACCTCACACACTAAATCTTCTTATTTTTCACCAAAAAAACATCCATCCATTACTTGCCGGTATGACGTCATAATCCTCCTCAACCTAATGGCATGGTGATTGATGTCACGTGTGAGTGAGTGAGTGAGTGAGAGAGTGAGTGAGTGAGTGAATGAGTGAGTGAGAGAGTGAGTGAGTGAGCGAGTGAGTGAGTGAGTGAGTGAGTGAGTTAGTGAGTGAGAGAATGAGTGAGTGAGTGGGTGAGGAAATACAAGAAACAGAAGAAATACAAAATACAAACAATCATGTCGGTACTGGCAGTGTATTATGAGATAGTTGACGCCTTTTAAGAAAACAATCTGTGAACTACTTACTTTTCAAATGAATGTTCATTAATATCTACGTCATCATCATCGCCACCATCATCGTCGTCGTCATCATCATCATCATTCTTATCATCTTCATCATCATCATCATCGTCGTCATCATCATCATCATCTGTGCAGTCTTGAAAACGGAGAAGACGAATAAGAAAAATTGATCGAACATTTCTTAGAAATAAAAAAATAATTTTCGCTGAAGAGGCGAGGCGTGCTTTTTTTTCACTTTTGTCCAAAAATAAATAAAAATAAAATAAATTGAAAAAAATATCATTCCGACTGCAGCTTCAACAAAAAACGCCTCATTGAAAAACGAAACTAAAAACTCTTTTGTTATCTTTTCAGGAAGCTGGCAAAAAACGAAACGCAAAAAATTTTGTTCTAAACAGTGCAAAATCGCTTGCTGCAATTTTTACCCTAAATGCTTTTGTGTGGTTTTCAGTTGATTTTTGTGTGGTTGCTGCTGCTGTTGCTATTGTAAAAACAAAAAAATACTAAATAATTACAGAAATAGTACTACAGAAAAATAAACCATACGAGTCGTAAGTAAGAATTGAAATCAACAAAAAAAAAATTTGTTCGAAGTTGTTTTGCATGTTATTGCTTCCTGTAAAGGAATGATTTTTCAAGAAGAAAGCAAAGTAAACACGTTATTGCACTTTCCCAGAAATCTCCGTCGTTCTTTACCATTTAGAAATATTCATCTTGGTTCAGAGCACACAGACACAAGGCACGATCACACAGACACACATACACACACACATACACACATGAAAATACACGCACGTACATGCATACACACGTATAAATACACATAAACACATTTACACATCCACTGGTTCGTATGTTCACTTGGAAAAAGGAGCAACACACATAATTTCAAGTACGCTAATGTTTGTACGACATTTATATTCAAGTGTGTGTGTGTGTTTGTGTGTGTATGTGTGTGTTTGTGTGTGTATACGTGTAAGTATGCTTGTATATATATATATTAATAATTTTATGTATATCTATTTAAATCTATATTAATCTGTTTGTGTGACAGTATCATGTATACGCATGGATGTATTTGGCTATATTTGGTTGTACGTGTGTATGAATGTATTTGTATATATGTGTTTTTGTGGCTGTATGTGCATGTGTGTCTGTGTGGTTATACGTGTGGATGTTTGTTTATTTCGCTTCATTACGTGTTTATTTATTTTTTTACTTGCTAGGTTGGAGAAATTAATATTTCTCAGAATTCATCATTAAAACGAATGGAAAAGATGACGACGATGACGATGATGATGACGTGGTGATTATGGTTATTATAGTTATAGAGATGTCACTGATGATGATGATGATGATGATGATGATGGAGGTGGTGATTTAGTTTATTGACGATGATGACGATGATGTTGTTAAGTATGATAAGGATCTTAAAAGTAAGGTGTCAACTGCGATAATGGTGTTTTTGCTGGGTGGTTATGTGGATCCAATAAATCCCCGAGTTTATTATTAAATATAATCAAATCTTAGAAATGAGAAAAATAATTTAATTTTAAAAATTATCTCAATTCTGAAATTAAAAAAAAAATTTTTATGTTCTCAGAAGCAATTAATCATCAGTTGATTTTCTGACTGATGTGTTGAATGGTTGGTTAATAATTATGAATGAATAAATGAATGAATGAGTGGTTGATTGATTGAATTGTTGATTGTTTAGTTAGTTGACTGGCTGCTCATTTATCTGGTTGAAGTTTTCTCAACAAATATTCAATCAATGATTAAATATTTGTAACATAGACGTCTCCATTTTTGATTTTCCTTCTAACAAGTTAACATCCAATTTTTTTTAAATTTACACATACTAACAAAGCCAAGATACGCGCACACAAACAAACACACGCGCACACACACGCACGCATACAAGCATATAAAACATAAACATACACACACACAAACACAGATATACAAACAGACATAAAAACATCCCTACAAAGACACAAAATTCTTTTGAATAGAGTCACATTATATATTGATTGATTGAATTTTTGTCTACATTACATATCTCTCACATGATTGTACTTAGAAATGAAGCGATCACGTCATGACGACAACGATGATGAGGATGACGACGATGACGTAATTTGAAGTCGTTAACACAGCGATCAACGACGTTGATGTCGGATGGACTTGATGCCTTAGATGATGACGACGATGATGACTCAAGTAGCAAATGTTGTGATGATTAATAACAAAGATGATCGCGATGGCACTCATAATAGCAAGCCAGACAGACAGCAGCAGAGACCAGATAATGATTGCGAATGAAACAAACTCATACATCGTTCGTTACGCTTCTGCTCTAATTGTAACAGTTGCTCGTGTTGTTACTCATGTTGTTGTGGTTCTGCGTAATTTAAAATCAATACGGCTGTTTCGCACGTGGGCTTGATAGATAGATAGATAGAAAAAAAGAAAATAATAATTACACACACACCCACGCGCACACACGCACACAGAAATACGCTAAAAACAAGCACATTTACATTGAAATACGCACATTAACGCGCGTGTACACAAAATACGCACATATACGCCGGACATATACCCTCAAACAAGGAGCTCGTGCCTATACGTCCTTATCAGTATTTGCGTCGTTGGATGTTATTGATATGAACTGATGTTTTATGTATGTGTTTCTTTTCGTTGTGTGTATGTATGTGTACAATTGTTTGTATGTGCGTGCGTATGATATATATTTAAATATATATATAAATATAAATATATATATATAAATATATATATATATATATATGTACATGTATGTGTGAGTGCATTTGTGTGTACGTATATATGTATGTATATGTTCACTAATGAAACGTTATCACTGATCTGCAGTAGACAAATTATGTGACGCTCAGCTTAATGGTAAATAAAATAGAGTTTGTTTTTCATTTTCGAGGAAATTATTAACGAAGTTGTGCGGTAGCTGAGTAGAGAGCTACACGCATGTATGTGTGAGTGCATTTGTGTGTACCTGTGTATTTATGTGTGTGTGTGTGTGTGTGTGTGTATGTGTGTGTGTAGTATGTGTTAGTAACGACTAATACAACCATGATGATGTATCAAAAAGTTTATAATAAGTTTTATTTTATTTTTTTTTACTTATTACTCTTCATTTCGTTTATTTGTAAATAAATTCGCATTTTCAAAAGTTTGAAAATTTAGTCAGTGTTAATAAAAACGAAGAAAATAAATATTTTTAATTAAAATTTATCTACATGAAAGGAATGAAATAAATTGAAATTAAGAAGTGCTCAAAACGACACTTAAATCCATTTAAACACAACCGAACTTATAAATGCATTAAAATCATATTCATCACAATTGTACAGAAAATTCGGAAAAAATTTATTCAAAAATAAGCGTTAATTAAATCTATATTTATTTACTTAATTATTTGCAATAAAAGAACAATAAAAAAATTAAATCTTTTTTTATTATAAAAAATGACCTTTTTTTTTATCATCAGAGCTATTTGGCATTTGGCAATAATTATTCTTTATTATTATTATTATTATTATTATTAATGTTATCCTTATTATTAATGCTATCATTATTATTAATGTTATCATTATTATTAATGTTATTATTATTATTATTTTTATTGTCCCCAACTGGTTTGCTCTCAACGAGATGGGCATAATTATAACAGGAAAATAAGTTAATGACACTTACTTACACATCAGTGTGTGTGTGTGCGCGTGTGTGTGTGTACAATATCATCATCCTTACTCATGCTAAAATTCGATTTGAATTTATTGTTAGTAGTAATAACAATAATAACAATAATAATAATAATAATAATAATAAAATGATGAAATGTGATTATGATTGTTCAGTTTGTAGACAGAATGAAATAACGTCGAAGATGCACATCACAATGATGTTAGTGAAAGATGTAAAATAATAATAATAATAACAACAACAATAAATAATAATAGATAATAATAATAATATTATTATTATTATTATATAAATACTAGTCAGAGCCATATAAAATTTAATCACCAGTATATTTTATTATTTCTCTATAAAAACTCTAGTCAGCACGTTCAATCGTTCATTCAATTTCATAGAAATAAGAGCAAACATACGTCATCGTCACACACACACGCACGCACGCACACGCACGCACAAATATACACACACACACGCACACACACACACTCACACCTTTATTTACGAAATCCAGATTCGTGTTCCGCTACTGTTGATATAGTAAATATTTTACATTTTGTTATTTGAAGAGGAATTAACTTGAAATAGAACGAAAAATTGGGTCAAACCTGCTTCAACCATACACTGGGAATTAGGTCAAACATAACATAAACAACTGATAAACAAAAATAATATAAGAAATAAAAACAATCAAAATAATGACAGAAGAATTGCTATATTATCAATTAAACAGAGAATGGATACTGTTGTAGGTAGGTCTTTAGACTTGGAATTGTAGGCAATCTATCGAGACTTCGACCTGCGACAAATTCATTAATTTTTAATCTGACCACGTGAGAGAGGCGAGGAACCGTCAGCCGCATAGGCAGTTGCAGCAGGACTGGCGTGTCGCAACGGCCACTGCTTTCGACCAGGACGTTCTTGTTTGGGTTCTGTGGCGGGTAAGTTTGTTTAGTTGGTTGTTGTTATCCTTCTTTAAATAGGAATGAAAAAAGTTGAAACTTTAAAAGTTCGTTGCCGAGTTATTTAAAAAAATTACATTTAGAAATTGAGTTACGTATCTAATCTTTAACGTATTATCTGAGCAAATAATTTAAAAGAACGTCTACAAATTGTAACTAAACAAGTAAACCTAATTACATTTTAAAAAATAGATTGCTTCTAATCTTTGACGTATTATCACGCTAGGTAGAGAAAGCAATAGTTTTAAAAAATCCAAAAAATTATCATGAAAAACTTTAAAAAGTAATTTGAACAATAAAACAAAAGACTACCGACCATGACGTAATGCTGAACCAAATGCAAGACGCTCTCAAACGTGTGAGCGTATTTCGTCCCGACATCCGTCTCTAGTCCGAAGACACCGTCGTTGAAAAAAATCCTGATAGATGTTGCTCCACGGACTGTTTGCACTCCGAGGGATAAAATATATGCAGGATTTGTGCTATCCCGAATTAAGAATGTACCGAGTTTTTTGTCGGATAATAATCGCCGAGATTCTTCAGAGGTTAGTCGTCCTAGATAGAAGCCGGATTGGAATAAGATGGAAAGATTCTTACGGAGAATTTGTAGTTCGGATTTGGAATAGTTTTTTTGTTGATGTTGTAAATTTTGTGGCTGTTGCTGAAGGGATGTCGGTGAATGGTTTTGGTAGAAATGATCCTGACATGTGCGATCGGTGATGATTTGCGTCGTTCTGGTCCCATGGTCGCTTTGGTCGTCGTCACTGTTGGGGCCGTTAGAAAATGTAGGAAGGTCATCTAGTGACGTCTTATCTTCGTTGATGTTGTTGTGGCTGTTTTGTTCTTTGTTGCCGTTGATGTAGATGTTGTTGCTATTAATGTTATTGCTGTTGCCTTCGTCGTTTTCACCGTTACTGTTATAATCTAAATTCTCATCTTGGTCTAATAAAATTTTAACAAGTCCATATCTGTCTCGTATTTGAGAGAGGAATATGTTGTCAAATAGAATTCGATCAATTGACATTGAATGCCGTCGTTGATGTTGTTGTTGATGTCTTAAAAAGGTCGCACAACTATTATTGCTGTTGTTATTGTAATGGTTGGCGTTTGAAACGTTATGACTACAGTTCAGTAAAGAGTTTTTCTTATTTTTCAAATCTCCATTATTTTTGTGGGTCACACGAGACTGCTCATGTAGAATTGGCGGAGACAGGAGGAGTTGACTAGATTCGCAATATAGATTCGTTCGGTTTGGTTTTTTCAATTTCCTTCGCTTCACTTCTTCCATTAAAAATTTTAATCTGATATTAACTGCAGTGCTATCCGTACGGCCTAAACAGATGTTATCGTTGATGTTATTGTTGTTGTTGTTGCGACAGTTGTTAGTTGATGTTATTGCTGTTGTTGCGTTTGTTAGCGGCGATGTTATTAAGTCTATGTGAGTGTTAATAAATTCGCTAAAAGTAATTAAATTTTGGTAAAAATCAGTTGAAGATCTGCTTGTTTTTTTTTTGTTGTTATCATTGCTGATGTTGTTGTTGATGTCGTTGGGTTGGACTGCATTCATGTTGTTGTTGTTGCAGTTGTTGTTGTTGTTAGAGATATTTTTGTTCGTTTTTGAAGATTTGTTATTTGACTGTACGACTTCAATTCTAGATCTTTTGCAGCACGTAAAATTAGACTCGTTACAGCTGTTTGTGTTGTTGTTGATGTTTTTGACGTTGTTGTTGTTGTTGGAGTTTATAGCGTCGCTGTTTATGTTGTTGTTGTCGTCGTAAGTGGTACTGCCATTCGAAGTATTTCTACATTTTTCAGACTTGTGTTGCTGTCGATTTTGATACAAAGACAGCAAGCAACAGCAACAAAAACACCTGCTGCAACAACAACAATGACATTTTTCAACATTCACATTCTCGCTACCAAGATCAGCGTTATTATGACAAAATTTATCTTTATTACTGCTACCAGATACTATCAAATTACTACTGAGGTTTTTACTTAAAAGTGGAGTGTTATTATCGTTTGTAGTAGAGTATGTATTAGTATTTGGGGCGGTAACAGAGTTTGTTATTTTTGTATCATCAAAAAAAGTGTTTGTCGTTGGAAATGTAACTGTAGTTGTTGTTGTTGGTGGAGGAGGCGGTAGAAAGAAGCTTCTGTTGACGGGAGGTGTGCCATCTTCCATGAAGGACTGATCCCATCCTGATCTGCTACTGGCCATTGGGAATGCTGGGAGTGTCATAAGCTTCATCAAGGGCGAAATATTTTACTGGATTTTAAGTTTCAAATTTTTACGAAACTTCACGCAAACAACAACAAAATATGCGCGATGTAATATTTTAAAATAATAAATTATTAATAATAGTAAAAATGACAATAATACAACGCGTTTTTTAAAACTTGTGTTGTGTATGTTTATTGTTAGTTTAACACTTTAACTTTAATTTAACAGTACGAAACGAATGTAATTATAAATTAATTATATGAAATCCGATTTTTTTTTCTAGTAATTAGTTGATTTTCTATACTCTTGATGTATCCAATAATTTGTTTGATTTTATTTAAAAATTATTAATTAGCAATTTTCGAATATGTACCAAAAATTTATTCATATTTATATTTATATATATATGTGGTGTGTAGATATTTTAGTTAATTAAGCATTATTTTAAAAATATTTTATACTTAATCCATTGATTAAAAAACGGTTACGAATTATTTTTTCTAATTAAACTATTGATAGTCAAATAATCCTAACCGAGAAAAATATACCCAAAAATCCAAACTACACTGAGGTAGAAATAACATGTCTAATTGATAACACACTTAATTTATAAACTACTCTTAATTATTTATTTAACAGGAGAAAAATTTCAATGTGGCATAACATAACAAAACCACGAAAATGTACAAATTTGAAATGAAATCTTCACCGAATGAACACTATAGATTAGATGAACTCTTGAGTTGGTACTCATCATTCAATTTATATCACGAAACCCCATATATTACATACATCAATCTAGCAAGTATACATACAATACCATACATGCATTTACACTAAATTATATGATAACACGGATATATACAAATGTATTGCTATAAATAAATATATATATATGTACATATGTTTGTATATAAATATACTTACTTACACCCAGATACATATATGTGTGTATATGAATATGTAAATCGAATTTCA
Source organism: Helobdella robusta (assembly GCF_000326865.2). Lineage (NCBI taxonomy): Eukaryota > Metazoa > Annelida > Clitellata > Rhynchobdellida > Glossiphoniidae > Helobdella > Helobdella robusta. The sequence goes on along the minus strand of NW_008705459.1, from coordinate 2,610,289 downwards.
AAGAAACCTAGCTGTCTTCAATAGAAATAAAAACACGATGTATGTGTGTATTTAAAAATACCTAATATATATTATACTGTGTATGGGTATACATATATAACATACACCACACACACACACACAAATATATATATATATATATATATATATATATATATATATATATATATATATCATTGCACCGATATTTAAATGCCTTAAACAATTGAAAGATTATATTCTTACAATTTATCAGTACAATTTGAAGCCTATTTATTAAATTAATTGATATATGTCAAGACATAATTGTATATGTACATAAACGTGTGTGTGTGTGTGTTGTGTTTCTGTGTGTTTCTATTTAGTTTTAATTACTTTAAATGCACGTAACATTTATCTCAGTTTGCGTTCCTTTGAACCAATTTCTTCCGTTCGTTTCTTCCATTTTATTAGTCATAAATTAATGTTCTCTTGAATCAATATAACTTATATGACAAATATTATCAATAATAATATTAATAATAATAATATCAATAATAATTAATATAACAAAATAATTTGTACGATATGAATAGTAATATAAATAATAATAATTATTATTATTATGGAAAGAAGAGAAGAGGAAGAAGAAGAAGAAGACAGATAACGATAACGATAGCAATTGTATTACTATTATTATTGTTATTATTATTTTTATCATTATTTTTATTATTATTATTATTTTCCTAGCATGTGACAATGGCCTGATTTACGAAGAACAGAACTTCGTTTATTGAAATGCGGCATGACAAAAATATGAAGATGAAAAAGAAATTTTTTTCTAAACATTTTTTTTTTTCTAAAAAAAATTTAATTTCGATTCCAAAGGCTCATTTAATTGCTTTTTATATAGCTGCGAAATTTTCTGTAAATAAAATAATCACGAAATAATAATAACTCAGCGTAAAAATAATGGTGTAGTGGTTAAAGTGCCTGCTACTGATGTTGCAGTGTCCGTGTTCGTGTGCTAAATCCGCCAAACCTTGATTTGTTCGTTTTTGGTTGATACTTTAGAGGAATTTTAGCAAGAGAATAATGATGATAATAATAATAATAATAATATAAATTAATGAGTCAAACTTGGGAGAGTAGCGTTTATTTATGAATCATTTAAAAGTGTATATCGTTCACTCTACTTTCTTCCCCTCCATCAATCATCTATACTTTTATCCATTTTGGTTCGTTCGTTCGTTCGCTCATTCATTCTTTCGTTCGTTTGTTCATTCGAAATTTCATTCATTGGTTCATTGGTTAAAAACATTCCTCCAAAACAATGTTATACCGTTAATTTATATTTATCTGTATGAGTACGTGTGCTTGTGTATGTAACTTCACACACATACACACACACACACACACAAACTTATAATAGAAATTATATAACGTAAAGAGTAATCAACTATTTCCGCATTAAAGAAAGAACGATTTTCATCGAAATAATTAGAAATATGAAATGGTCTTCTACATGAGGGTTAGTTTACTTATAAAATCTTAATAGCAAATCCGTTATTGTAATGTAACAGACGGCACATGAACGTACCAGTCTAACTATCTATCTATATTTACGTATGAAGACGTATACACAACACATCCATACACACACGTACATCATACATTCATAAACACATACAATCAATACAAAAAATATACGTACATTCATACGCATACACGAATACACACACACATACATACACACACACACACATACATACATACACACACACACACACACATACATATATGCTGCACATACACACACGTTCAACCTAAACACTAAACACATTTCATACTGTAAAACAACACAGACACAATATAAACAACATAAAATCTCACTAGAATGAAAATTATTTGAATAAAGTAATGGATTGGATAAACTTTGGTATAAGAATAAATAACGAAAAAGGACACTAACCGTGAATAAATGTATGAATGAAGGAATGACTGAATGTATGAATGAAGGAATGAGTGATTGTCTGAATGAATGAGTGAGTGAGTTATGAAATCGAAAGTAAGTTCTCCTTGGATCCGCAAACAAGGGTGATCATAATGAAAATAATAATAAATAACCGCCATAAAAATTTTCACCGTCATTTTTATTCATTTGTTCTTATTTTTGTAGTGGCTATTATTGTTACTGAAGAACCTCGTAAGAAAAAGTAAAAATATTTTGTAAATCTATATAAACATATCAATACATACATGTCAATGCTGAAATGTGCACTTAAAATATTCACACGCACACACGCACAAAGTCACAAAAACACACACATGCTCTCAAACCAAAAAACGTACACACACATACATATACTCTCAAAAACTCATACACACACACACATACATTTTCCACACACGCTTACAGTTCACAGTGTAATGTAGTAAAACACACATTCACAGACAGATAAAAACACGTACACACACAGAGGCAGGCACACACATGCCACACAAACTCATTACCAAACTAATGAATGCATAATGTAATAATTCATAATACTGTTTAACATTTAGTAACGTTACTTGCAAGCAGGCAATCATAGGCAATATGTCATATGTCATACACTAAGGAATAAATTGGTATGCTTATACAGACACAAACACACACACACACGCAAACACACACACACAGATCTATATATAAATATATAAATGATGTATATATATATATATGTGTGTGTGTGAGTGTGTGTGTATATGTGTGTATGTGCATATTCTAATACCAAATATGTGTATATACAATATTTCTATATTGGATTGTTTATTAATGAGCTTTATTAACATCAAATTGTGTATTTATACACCTATATCTGGATATAATAGTTTATGCCTGTTATATTTACCTTAAAACTTTTAGTAAATTTATTCACCGTTTTCATTCTGTATGTGCTGGATTAACCATGCGTCATTATTAGTATGTGTGTGTGTGCGTGTGTGCGTATGTGTGTGCGTGCGTGTGTGTGTGTCTACGTACGTTATTGTTTTGTCGCTTTGTCTCAAACTGCCTGTGAAAGCACCCATCTAAGACCTAAGAATGACATGCATAATAAGTAAATGTATAAATAAATCATAAGTGATATATACGTAGGTATATAGAAGTATATAAAAATATGTATGCGTATGTCTTTATGTGTGTATGTAGGTGTGTGTGTGTGTGTGTATGTGTAGGTGAGTGTGTGTATGTGTGTATATATGTATGTGTGGATGTGTCTGTGTGTGAATGTGTATGTGCAGATGAGTATGTGTATGTAAGTGTTGGTGTGTATGTATGTGTGTATTGGTGAGTGTGTGTATGTGTGTGTGTATTGGTGTGTATGTATGTAAAAGAACAAAGCAAACAAAGAAGACTAAATGGAGCGCGATTTGGAGAATGCACTACTAGTTCATTTGAAAACCACTAAAACTTCATTCATTTTTAACATATCTTACTAAAATATTGTATATAAACATATATACAAATAAAGATATGTATGTATGTGTTTGTGTATATAAGTGTATGTATGTGTGTATGTGTATGTTTGTGTGTGTGTGTGTGTACGAGTAGCAGCGCTTACTTATTACTTAAGAAACATTGTAACCGTTTCAGAGAAAACCGAATGAGGAGTCTCTTAAGAGAGTCTGTTCATGCTCACTCATTCATCTATTCATTCATTCACTCACTCACTCATTCATTCATTCTTTTATTCGTTCATTCACTCGCTCATTCATTTGTTCATTCATTTACTTTTTTATTTGTCTATTCTCTCTTTCGTTCGTTCACTCAGTCACTTGTTAATACATCCACTTCTTCATTGTAATGCATTCACCCGCTCACTAATTCAATAGTTAATTCATTTATTTACTCATTCATTCATTCATTCATTTACTCATTCATTCATTCATTCATTTACTCATTCATTCATTCATTCATTCATTCATTCATTCATTCATTCATTCATTCATTCATTCATTCATTCATTCATTCATTCATTCATTCATTCATTCATTCATTCATTCATTCATTCATTCATTCATTCATTCATTCATTCATTCATTCATTCATTCATTCATTCATTCATTCATTCATTCATTCATTCATTCATTCATTCATTCATTCATTCATTCATTCATTCATTCATTCATTCATTCATTCATTCATTCATTCATTCATTCATTCATTCATTCATTCATTCATTCATTCATTCATTCATTCATTCATTCATTCATTCATTCATTCATTCATTCATTCACTCATTCATTCATTCATTTACTCATGCATTCATCTACATATCTGAAAATCCTTATTTTTTGTATAGTCAAAATGATAGAATGATATAACAACTTTTGATATAAAGCTTGAGTGTTTGTGCGTGCGTGCGTGTGTGTTTGTGCGTGTGTGTGTGCGTGTGTGTGTGTAAAAAATTTTTTCAAAATTTTTCATAATTTAAAAATATGTCAATCAAATTCAAACCTAAAAATTGTTAAAAATAAAACAAATTGATGTTATCATCAGCAGAACACTTCAAGCAAAAAACTATCACGATAACAACGACGCTGTAATATCAAAAATTCTTAAAATACGAATAGAATGAATAATAAAAATAATAATTAATAATAATTCTTAATATTATTTTAATTATTCTTATTATTAGTATTATATTATAAAAAGTAATTTTGTCATATTTTTTATAAAATTATTGGTTTTATTTGCTTCACTACCGACATAAAATTTATTCATTACTTTTTCTCGGTAAACAAAGCAAATCAAACTACCCCAACTCCTTGATTTTGACATACACGCACACACACACCGCACAAACACACACACAGAAAAAGAGAAAGAGAGGAGAGAGAGAGAGACATACTTACACACACACACAGAAATACACACACACACTTACATACTCACACAGATGCAAACACGCACGTACACACACATAGTTATTTTTAAGGCAAAATTGGTGGTTTAATATTTTCGCACATCTATTTTTTCCATATTTCACACCAACCATCAATACCATAATTACGATCCATCATTATTTGACAATTTAATTGAGAGGTTGGTGGTTTCAGAAATAATAATTACATCTGTAGTAGTAGTAACAGCAGCAGCAGCAGCAATAGTCGTTACTACTACTACTACTACAACAACTACTACTACCTACTACTACTACTGCTGCTGCTTTTGTTGAAGATAGCGTAGAAGTGTTTATAGTAGTAGTAGTAGTATAGCTGGAGTGAATATTACGTACATTACTAATATTACTAATTACTACTAATAGTAGTAATAGATGTAGTAGTAGTAGTAGTAGTAACAGTAGTAGTAGTAGTAGTAGCAGTAGTAGTTGTAGTAGAACCGCATTCACATTATCTCATTATCCTATCAATAAATGGTATTCAACGTTTATCTGTAAATACTTAGTAACTTATCAATATCGACCACTGATAGGATTAATGATAGTATGTTTAAAGAGAAAGAAAAAGTAAGGAAGAGAGAGAAAGAGAGAGGGAGAGAGAGAGGGAGAGAGAGAGAAAGGAACGTGGGCCAGGGAGAAATAAAGAAAGAGAAAAGGAGAAAGAGTGAGAGTTTACATGAATATTTATCATCATCATTGTTTTAAAATGATTGCGGGGGGAGCATTTTTTTATCTAAATCATTTATTACGAAAGTCATCGGGAATAGTTTTTCAACACAATTATCTTTTTTATTACAAAAGTTATTTATAAGTTACTAACTACTGATTCTAAATAGTTATGATTCTAATTAGTTCTAAATGATTGTTCACCGTATTAGCTTATTTAAATACCTCTCTCTCTCTCTTTCTCTCTTTCTTTCTTTTTTTCTAACACTTTTTCTATCTCTGTGTGTGTGTATGTGTGTGTGTGTGTGTGTGTGTGTGTGTGTATGTGTGTATGTTGTGCATACATATAATGTGTATGAGCGTTTCTCTGAGCAAGTTTGTGTGCGTGACGTGTGTTGTGTTTGTGTATGTATGTATGTGTGTGTGTTTTTGAGTTTTTGTGTATCTGCCTGTGTCTGTCTGTGGTGTGTATGCGCGTGTGCGTGCGTTTTGTACAGACACGCATCGTCACAAATATTGATGAAATTCGAATTCCGCTGAAACGACCTCTAAATAACGTTATAAGAAATAATAAAATTTTTGTTTGCCATTCATAAAATAATAATAACAACAATAATAATAACAACAATAATAATAACAACAATAATAATAACAATAATAATAATAACCACAATAACAATAATAATATAAATAATAATGTATATATATAAATGATATGTATATGTATATAATATATAATGCATATTGTATATAATATAATAATGTAAATAATGTATATAATATATAAATAATTATGATAATAATAACAATAACGTCTGCGAATAATTTTATACAAAAAAATTAATAAGAAATTTGCATGATTAAGAAACATATTATAACTATTGACTATTTATTTACTGTTAATAATAGCAAAAGTAAAAATAATTCAACAGAACCAATCTAATAACATTAAGGTAAAATAATGTAACGCACATCACATGCAGTCACGCACACTCACACACACACACACACGCACGCACGCACACGCACACACACACACACACACTCAGATGGGCCATTGAGAACGTTAGTTAGAAATTACTGAGAAATATGCTTCAGCAACAATTTATATCTTTGTTTGTTTGGCGTTTATACACGCACACTCACACACACATGATTATATATATATATATATATATATATATATATATATATATATATATATATATATATATATATATATATACTTCAACTCATATATATACACATACACACATACAGACATACATACGTTAGCTGCCAACAAAAGCAAATTTGGTTCGGTGAAATTTGTCCGCCCAAACAAATGTACATAATACACTGTGTGGAGGTCACGAGGCACTCGCGCACGTGCTATCGTCATGTCAGTATGCTCTAGACAGGAAGGCCACGGTCGGTATACATGGCGCCACAACAAAGTTTTGAAAAGCAGTCTAAAAGCGGTTTGTGTCTCTTGCAATGACGCCAAATCTCAGTGTGCGGGAAACCTGAAGGTGAATTTCCTAAGAAAAGGACAAAGCAGTGACCGAGTGAAAGATGGTATCTTAAAAATCGCCGACGATTGTATTGTGTACGCTGATTTGGAAGAAAGATGCAATTTTCCAACGTACATCAAAGAAAGAGGCATGAGGCCTTGACATTGCGGTGGCATCTGAGGATACGAATCCAGTTATCGTTATTGAACTGACTGTGTCGTACGAGGAAAACATGCTCTGTAGCCACGATTTTAAAACTGCAAAGTACGAACTGCTGATTAAAGATTTAAACAAGAAAGAATACAAAACCAGGTTTTACGCTGTTGATGCTGGTGCAAGAGGAACAGTGGGAGCGTCGTTGTAAACACTTTTCAAAGAGTTCACTAATGATTCACGCGTTCTGAGTTGAAGATAAAATTAAAAAAACTGTTAACTATTAGTTAATCAATCCAGTTAATTGATTAATTAGTTAATTGATTTAATTTTATTGTCCATGATACAGGAATCTAATTTTTACCAGATTTAAATTTGACGTTACATTGTGGTTCTTATCGTTGCAAGTTATCGCGAATTGAAAAAAGTTATGAAGCGTGATTCATTAATTCATTGCATAACGGTTTAAATAACTAAGCTTGCGTGTAATAGATGTTTCTGTATGTATGTATGTATGTATTTGTGTGTGTGTATGTGTGTGTGTGTGCGTGCGTGTGTATGTATGTGTGTATGTGTATTCTATTGTCAGTGGTGTGTGTTAAGAAAGATATTTTATTGCGATTATACATAAGTGATTTGGTTTTTTGTTAATTGGAAATGTTTTTGAAAACCTTTCCAAATAACTTTTTTGTTGATTTTTCAGAATTTTTAAACTTGATTCTCCGAAACTTTTGATGAATTTTTAACATGAACAATAAAAATTTTTATTCAGCTGTGAATTTTTGTCTTGCAAATAATTTGAATGACTGAGCAAGTACAAGGAGGAGCTAAGACTTTAATTAATTATAACCTTCAAAGAAAATACTGAAGCACAAACAAACGAATGAAAGAACGAGTTGATGAAAATGAAAAAAAGAAGAACAAATTATAAAAAATAGCGAGAAAAAGATAAAGAAAGAAAAAGAGGAGAGAGAGAGAGATAAAAGAAGGAAAGATAAAGAGAAATGGATAAAAAAGAGATAAATAAAAAAATTATCTTGAGAGAGAGAGATAAAAGAAGGAAAAATAAAGAGAAATGGATGAAAAAGAGATAAATAAAAAAATATCTTGCTTGAGTATCGGTGTGTAGGCTAGACATCTATGAACATAGTATTAATTGATTAATTTTTTGACAATAGTCATTGCAACAACAACAAAACATGAACAACACTAACAAGACAACGACAACCCTCTTAGCCAGATCGAACGCAAAAACTAAATACAAACCACAACAACCCAGCACATTATGGCATCACATTTTACACTAGACAACAATAACGACAAAAAAGCAACAACAGATTCAACTGTAATGACAAACTAAAACACAAGAATACAAACATTACAGAAGAGAAACTAACATTAATAACAACAATCATCATTAACAACAACAAATAACATTTACAACAACAACAGCAAAAACATCAATGAACCGATATGTTTTTAATGATCACACATTGCTTTTTTGCCTCTACGGTGAGAAAGCAATTTCTTTTAACTCGCATAACATTGCAAGTGTCAGTCAGTTAGGTAGTGGGCTTAGTAATTCTTGAATTTTTTTCTATTTTATTATCACCATCGTTGGATTATTCATCCGCATCGTCATCATTTATGTAAATGACACAACATTGTATAGAAAGCGAGAAAAAGTTAGAGAGGAGAAAGAGAGGAGAGAGTAGTTTACGTCATCGTCGTCGTCATTATCAATTCGCCATCATCAGTTCGTCATCACTAAAATGACAAACTAAATCTGCTTCATCCTCTTCCTACATTCCTACACCCCCCCTCCCCCCCCCACACACACACACAGATACAGACATACAAACTTTGTATCCAGAGGAATGCATACATAGATTTGAAAAATCATTTACTTACAAAAAAAGCATACATTTATCGTACATGTATATATACATATATATAAAATTATTACGGTTAAAATATACGTATGTGTGTTGCTAAGTGTGTATGTGTGTGTGTGTGCATGTACGTGTGTATGCATGAGTGTATGTGTATGTATGTAATGTAATGCGCTGTTGATGTTATTTAATCTGAAATAAACAAGTGTTTCAGAGAAAATGCATTAGCTTGCCGTTCAATTGCTTATGATTGTTTATCTACTATCGACTATTTGTTCTTCTTCTTCTTATTATTATTCTCTTTATTATTATTATTATTATTGTTGTTGTTGCTTTTTATGTTTTTGTCCTTGTCGTTGTTGTTGTTGTTGGTGGTGGTGGTGGTGATGTGATCGTCGCTGGTGTTGTTGATCTTTTTGAGAATTTAATATTTTTTGTTTGTTTTCAAATAATATTTATTATTGTTATGGTTTTCTGTTGTTGTTTTTAATATTAATATCATTGCTGTTGTTGTTTGTTGTTGTTGTTGTTTTTATCAATTTTGTTGAGGTTTGAAAAATATAATAATAAGCTATAAATATCTTACATGAAGTACATATTTTGGACTTTATCTAGGTGACATTCTTCTGAGTAGAAGCGCTCTAGATATAAGTAGAACCTAAGTTAACTTGTAAACTTTTATTTTTATTATTAATTTTATTATTATTATATTAATATCAATATTATTACTATTATCAGTCTTTGAAATAACAAAATAAATCAAGAAAGGTAGACAAGCATTTATACCGCTTAATCTGCTTTTTTACGCACATACATTTACGCACTTACCGTACGAACATTTCATTTACATATCTATTTCAGGGTTTAGAGACTACCATAAATACAATTTATTTATAAAAATCACTGTATTATTAATTTCAATGTTTACATTTAAGTTAGAAGTTTTGGTAATACAAGTAGTGACAGTTATATAGCAGAAGTAGTGGCATAGTAAGTAGCTCTAGCAGTATTGGTACTGCTGTAGTGAAAGGAGTAGCTGTTGTTGTTGTTGTGATGGTAATAATAGTACCATATGTGGCACAAATATTAATAATAATTTAGTATAAGTCGCAGTAATTGTAAGTAGTAATAACAGTAGCTGCTGTAGCTTTAGCAGCACTAGTATTAATAGTAATAGTAGTCATCCTAAAGTATATAAAAGTATTAAAAAGTTTTTTTAACATTTATTAATAAAAGCCAAATATGCGGGTAAGGAAGTTTTGGATATTCATCAGAAAGCATGTGATGTTGACGCTCATTTAAAATGTTTAATACATTCAGACTGTTATTATTTTTAATTCGGATTAATGTGTGTTTGTGTGCATGTGTGCGTGCGTGTATGTGTGTGTGCGTGCGTGCGTGCGTAAGAGTCCGTGGCAAATTTTTAAGTGCAAAAAATTATGTAGATGGCTGGTTCTTCTTAGAAGATGGTAGATGATGGCGTGTAATTGCGTTGTTTTCTGTTATAATCATTTGCTTTGTAACTGCTAATAACATAAATAATAATAATAATGATGATAATAATTGTGATAATAATAATAATCATAATATAATCATAACAATAATAAGAGTAGAATTGTTATCATCAGAGTTCAATGACACTGCGATAACAATTATAACATCAAATACAGTATCAACAACAATCTTTGCAGAACCAGCATCACAACAATAACAACATTTTGTTGTTGTTGTTGTTTTTGTTGTTGTTGTTAACAACAACAATAACATTGACACATTATTAGTAATGACATTAACAAAAATAAAATTAATAACAACAACAACAACAGTATTAATAGCAAATAACAAAAGTTAATTTTCAAACATGTAAACCAGTTAGCCCTCCCAAATGTCATTTACTTATCTGAAGGTTATCTTTGTAAATAAACATGCATGACACACCCAACATCAACATTAACATCAACATTGTTACATAACTCTGCAACAATGGAAACTCTTTTATTTCAACCAAAGTCGTTGAGAATGAAAGAAAGAAGTAATTACAAAAAAAAATTAATAATGTTCAATAAAAAATAACCACAATGCTCATTGTCTAGGACAAGTGCAAAACGGTAATATGTATATTCAAATAGGTTATGATGTGTTCCTATCGCAATAAATGGCATAATAATAATAATAATAATAATAATAATAATAATAATAATAATAATAATAATAATAATAATAATAGGAACATCATTTAATTTTCATCACAAATCACACGTTAAAAAGAATTGTTAATGAATTAAAATTTAATAAAAGTAAAATTGTTTTAAAATTAAGAATTAAAATATTCTACGAAGCTCGACATTCTAAAGAAGAATGCGTAAAACAAGAAAGGATTAGTTCTAAATGATGCATTCAATTAGTAGTAGTAATAATAATAATAATAATAATAATAATAATAATGATGATGATGATGATGATGATGATGAATAATAATTTCCCCAACCGTAAAGGACCCAACACTTTCAGGTGACTAGCGTGTAGGTGGGAGATGAACGAAACGAAACGAAACGAATTTTTATTTGCTTCTCAAAATTAATCTAAAAAAAGAGAAAAAAAAAATTCTCTCCCCTTTATATCAATAAGAAGAAGACAGGATGACCACAGTAGAGTTCTTTTCAGAAACTCATCGAGTGTGACCACCTTGACATAATTTTTAAAATGTTATAAGTTTTCAACAGAATTTAAACGTAATTTCAAAAACAAAAAATTTATGTTTCAAACTTAAGTAAATATTCTTTTAACTTTTTTTTAAATTGTTTAACGAAATAAATTCAAAATTAAATCCACTGTTTAAAATTTCGTTCCAGATTCTCGGTCCCTTGCAATACACGTGAGAGAACAAAATATTCGTTTTCGATTTGTTAGAGACAAGATTATTTTGTTGCCGACATTGTTGTTTCATCCTGAAATAACTGTTAAATAAATCAGGTAATCGATTGGTTAACTGTTTATAAACAAAAATCATCAGAAAGTAAATGCTGAGTTTCGAGAAATTCAAGTTTCGCGTGCTGTTGAACAATGGTTGACTGTGTTCAAATCGTTTGGATCTCGTTATCAATCTAACTGCTCTTTTGATTAATATTTCTATTGGTAAGGTTGATGTGTGGTACGATGAAGCCCATACAATGTTGCAGTAGTTTATTAACGGAATGCACAGGGAATTATACAGAAGATTCAAACAGTTTTTTGGCAAAAATGATTTTACTCTGTTTATCATTCCTATTGACTTTGAAAGTTTGGATGATACTTGTTTTATGTGATGTTTGAAGGAGAGTTTCTGATCGAGCAGCATGCCTAGAAGTTTTAAACATTTTGTTTCAACAATTGTGTTGTTACCTAGGATGATTTTATACGGCTCCTTGTAATTTAGATATTGTACGGGTCCAAAAACCATCATTTGGCTTTTTGAACTGTTTATTAAAAGTTTATTGGCTTCGAACCAAGAGATTATGTTTTTTAACTCTCTGTTTGTTTCCTCAGTAAGTTCTTTCATTGATCTGCCGCTGCTAAAAACATTCGTGTCATCAGCATAAATTACGTAGTCAAAAAACGCTGATGCAGCTGGAAGATCGTTTATGTACAATATAAATAACAAAGGACCTAGGATGCTTCCTTGAGGCACACCGTTGTTGTTTCCGAGCAGACTGGAAATTCCATCGTTCACATAGACAAATTGTTTTCTTTCTGTTAAGTAGCTACGAAACCAATGCAGTGATGTATTTCTAAAACCGTACTTTTCCAACTTGTTGAGCATGATGTCGTGGTTGATGCAATCAAATGCTTTCGACAGATCTAAGCACGTTCCAATGACAAATCTTTTACATTCAGTATTGATGCCAATCTTGCGAACTAGTTCTACGATTGCTAATTCTGTAGAAAATTTCTCTCTGAAACCAAATTGGGAATTTGACAAAATATTATTTTTTTGCAAAAAACTGGTCATTCGTCGGTGCATTAGTTTTTCAAGTATTTTTGAAAATGCTGGCAAGAGTGATATAGGGCGAAAATTTGATAAATCTGTTTTTCCTTTAATTTTTTCAATAGGAATTACCTTGGCGATTTTGAGACAGCTTGGAAATTTGTCCTTTTCAAAAGATAGATTTATCAAATATTCTAGAACAAACACAGTAGAATGAATCGTAGAGACGACAATTTTTGTTGGTATGTCATCGTAGCCACTTGATGTTTTTTGTTTCAAAGATTTTGTTGTTGCAATGATCTCATCAGCCGTTGCGTATCTACAAAAAAACGAGTTGGAAACAAATGTCTTGAAGTAATTCTTCCAGTGAGAATTCCGTGGAATGAGCTTCAGTAAATTCGGTGCTAATTCAACAAAATAGTTATTTAAAGCATTTGCTGGGTCAGGTATTTCAATTTCTTCATTTGTTAATTTTTGTATACGATCGGGTTTTACGTCTTTTCCGTTTTTTAACTCGTTCAGAGCAGTCCACGTTTTTTTTGCTATCTCCTCTATATTTTTCAAAAAGATGATGATAATAATTTTTTTTAAAGATTTATTTAGTTTATTACAAGTTATTTTAAGGCTTTTGAATTTATTTAAATTATTATTATTAGGAATCAAAAGAAACTTTTTGTAACTTTTATTTCTTTTTGTGATGAGATTTTTTAACTCAGAAGAGACCCAAGGTTTGTTTTTTATTGTTTTTATAATAGTATTTCGATTGGTAACTTGACAGCATTCACGAAAACATTCCTGGAAAATAGTTATAAAAGTTTGGAATGCCTCTTCAATATTTGCACTCTCATATACGACTTGCCAGTTCACCTGACTGAGACGTTGATTTATATTGTTGATTCTGTTTGTTGAATAAAAAAATTTTACTGATGGAGCATTTCTTTTTTCAGGAAACATAAACATTTTTTTTGAAAGATTGATTGATGAAAAAACTGGCTGGTGGTCGGAAAGACAGTGAGAAATAACGCCGGAAACCAAGATGCTTTCAGGAATGTTTGTGAAGATGTTGTCAATAATAGATTGTCGATTACATTCTACTCTTGTCGGAAGTGTTATTGTTTGTTGTAAACTGTAGCTGTTCATAAGTTGCAAAAAATTGAACTTATTGTTGTTGTTGTTACTTTCTGACAGGTCAATGTTGAAATCACCTGCAACTATTATTAATTTGTTTTCATGATTTGCAACCAGCAAAATATCATCTAAACATTCGATGAACGAATTGACATCATAAGTTGGTGGTCGGTATGTCACAATGATTAAAACATTTTTTGTGATAGGTCTGTTTATTATTTCTAGAACGAGAAATTCGAATTCATTTTTTATACTTGTTATGTCGTCTCGGATTTTGTAATCTAAATTGTTTTTTATGTAAAAGCCGACTCCTCCACCGTGTTTTATTCTTCGGTGCTTACCTTTAAAGACATATCCGTTAATGTTAATCAAATTTTCGTTGCTGTCATTGAGCCAACTTTCAGAAATTGCGAGAACATCAATCTCAAAATTCAATTCTCGCAAGAAATCATAAATGTCATCAGATTTGTTCAACAAACTTCTTACGTTTATATGTATAATATTGAATAAATTTTGATTAAATTGATTTTTAATTATTTTCATTTCAGAGTTAAATTCATTTACATCATAAGTCTTACATATGTTGGCATTATTTTGCTGAGAGTTTTCATCATTAATAAAAATTTTGCAATGCTTACTTGGATTAACATTTATTGACAAAATTGAATCAAACATCGTTGTTAGAAACAACTTTTTCACTGATTTTTGGGTTGAATTGCCATTCACGGACGATTATATGTTGTGGTATTACGTCCGGATCTTTCATTTTGACAACATCAGATTTTTCGACACAAACTCTGAACATTGTTGATGATTCATCAATTTTATTTTCTTTGCCTTTGTTTTCAGCTTCTGTTTTGTTAAAAATTGGAAAACAAGATATCACTCTAATTCCATTTTCTGTTAAATATTCGGCTACATCGTTTCGATGGCATTTCTTAACATTACTCATCATGAAAAAACTTTTTTTAACAATGATTTTCTCTGCTTTTAATTTGCATTCATTATTTACTTTATTTCCAATTATTTTTGATTTTGTTTTTTTGGCAACTTCTGAGTATTTTAGGGGTTGAACACTATCGGAATCTTGAGTTTCATATAATATTCCTGGAAACTTATTTAGTCGTTTACGTTTTTCCACTAAAGTAAATGGTTGCATACTTTTATCGGTTGGGGTATCGAGATCATCAGCCCAATTTTCAGTTTTTACAACTTTATCATTGACGTTATGGGATTTCGCTTTTTGAGTTACATTTTCATTGTTGATATTGTTCGGCGCTTTGGTATTTACTTTATTTTTTGCCGCAAAATTTTCTTCAGGTTGTGACAACAATGGCTGCAACGGATTCTATTATTTGCATTTGTTGTTTATTTAACGCGTCGCTAATATCTTTTCTAATTTTTTCAAAATTTATTTTCAAAAAGTTGTCTAATTTAGGAATTTTTGCCATATTCATACTAACAAAAATAGGGCATTTTTCTAGCATGTCGTTTGCATTCAAAATCATTTTCAAACAATCATTTTCTAACATATTTGAATTATTTATAAGAAAATACAAAAGTTCATTAACAACGTAAGAACGAGCCACCATTTTATTACATGCACACATTCATTGATGTGGTTAGTTATTCATGGTCCTTTCTTTTTGACTTTATAAGGATAGATCGATTGCTGTTATTAATTATGCATAATTATTATTAATTATTCATTGTTATTATTGTGTTGTTTTTGTTGTTGTGGTTGTTATTGTTTTTGTTGTTGTTATAATGATTATTTCTTGACTATTTAGCCTTTCATTTCAGCTGGGATGAGATAAGACCAAACTACATTTTTGCGAATGAATGGTGAATGAATGACTGAATGAATAGATTGAACAAAACCAAATGAATGAATGGATGAACAATCAAACGAACAGGCATTTATGAATGAATTAAAAAAAAGTGAATGAATCAACGAATAAACAAACAAACGAACGACTAGATGAATGAATGAATGAATAAACCAATGAATCAATGAACGAATAAACGAACGAACGAACGAAAGAAACCACGAAAGAATAAATGATGATGATGATGAATAACTAAAAGAGAACGTCTGAATGAATGAATAACACACGGCAAATTATGAATGAATGAACTATTTAACGATTTGTGACGTACCTATGTTTGTATGAATGAATGAATGGATGTGTCATGCTAACAAATGAACGAATAAACGAATGAATAAATGGAATGAATGAATTAAAAATGAACAAATAATGAATAAATTAATAAATTAGTGAATGAACGGTGAATCAATAATGAATAAATGATTTTTAAATGGATGGAGAAACGGACAATTGAATTATCGCCCGGTGAATGAACTTAATGAAAAGTGTATTAATGTTAACAATTAATTCCATTGTGAAAATATGATTGAACGAACGAACGAACAAACGAACGAACGAACGAATGAATGAATGGATAAAAAATTTGATGAATAGAAATTTTTACATCAAATGACTTTCACTTGGATAATAAATTTCTGATCAAATATGACACACACATACACATAAACGTGGACACACACATAAACACAGACACACAGACACACACACACACACACACACACGCATCGTCAGACACATACATGCATTTATTTCTTCGTCTATTTATTTATTGTGTACGTGTACATGAATGTATGTAAGTGTATATAGACATGCTTGTGTGTGTGTGGTGGGGTGTGTGTGTGTGTGTTTAGCGTTCGAGTTACATCCGATTTAATAATATAATAATAACACGAGAGCTAATCGATTAGCTAGAATCAGACCACGATGGGCTACAATTTGTAGGAGTGTCATTATGGCCATTATCGCTAACAATACTATTTTCATTCCAATTATATTATCAATAATACTACATTACCAAGCCGAGCTAAACTGAATGTGTGAATGTGCGTTCATGCGTGTGTAAGTATGTAAGTATGGATGTGTGTGTGTGTGTGTTTGTGTAATTTGTTTCTACTTAAATAATACTACTACCTACATGTGCAATTAGTTTGAGTTTACTTTCTGAGTCCGTGTATGTGTATACAATTTACGCATATATTAAAGTATGTGTATGTGTGTGCGTGTGTGTTTTATTCTCTGTGCGTGTATGTGTGTCCCGCACATTCCTATGCCAATACCAATAGATAAATAAATATCCCCATCAACTTTTCCTAGAATCGCTTTGAGAATGCAAAACTATTCCATTTTCTGGGAACCATTATTACTGCCAGATACTACAATTAATGGTAAAATTACTATTTTTACTATAACCTCAACTATTACTTACTACAGCTGCTAGTTATCGTAACTACTACTACTACTGCCGTTGCTACCACTACTGCTGCTGGTGTCGCCGCTGCCATTGCCTCTACTTATGTTATTATTGCTACAAATGGCTGGTAATACAATGATACCACTCTTATTAACACAATTATAACTACTATTTAATGCTACTACCAAAACTAATATTACTACTTTTTACTACTATTACATTTTAATACAACTCCCATTTCCATCACCTAGCACAACTACCATTACCACTACCTACCACAACTACCACTATTATTACCACCACAAGTACTACTATTACTTACTAGTTGATGCAGTAAGGGATAAATCAACAATAAGTAAATGTTAGAGTAATATTATTAACATTAGAGTTCGTCAATAGACAGTAACAAAATGTTAAAACGGTTATAACATTAGCATTCAATGATTGCAATAAATTAAACATAGCAATTGCTTCACACAATCCTACATAAGGTTTAATACACATACGCGCACACACGCACACACACACACACACACACACACACACACACACACACACATAGCCTCATGTAAAGAGCAAAGCTACAACTCTAAACACAACAACTACATCATACAACTGTATGTAATCAATTTTCTCGGAACACCATTAAATAATTTAACACTGCAATTTGCATCGGGTTTACTAGAATTAATTCAACAGCAACAACTACAACATCAACAACAGCAACAACATTAAAAACAATAACATCAACAGCATTAACAACATCAACAACGTTAAATAAAAACATCTTTAATAACATAAATATAAGCAACAACAAAGACAGATAAATCAACTATTTAAACACAACAGTATTTAATGAACAACAACAACACAAAAAGCATGTACATAAGAAAGACAGTATAAACAACAATAACAGCATAAATATAAGCAACACCATTAACAACAAAAACAGCAATAATAAAATTAATAATTTAATTTTCAAAGCTCACATCACTAAATATGGCTATGGCCAAATACCCCAGTGGGGGCTCAAACGCCATTTATGGGTTTTTTTTACATCTGTACGGTTCGCTCGGGATGTGTTGAGAATCTGCTGTGGCTGAATACCAGAGTGGAAACTAATATCTTCGAGAGGATTTGTGCAGTTTTGCATTTCTCTTAAGGTGCATTGAAAATCTACAGTGGCTAAATACCATGGTGGAAGCTCGTGTGCCGCTAAGAGAGAATCAGCCCACTCTATCCTTAATCTTTATAATCATTTCAATTTTGTGTCGAATGCCGTCTGTGGGTGGCATGGTGAAAAATCAAGCGACATACCAGGAACTTAAATAGTCAAAACGTTATTGAAGTAGAGTGAATGCACTGGAGTGAGAGTCATTGGTTTGTGGGACTGGCGAACGGTAGGTGAGGTTTCTCTCTTTGTGCTGACGTCAACTTCTGGTGCTTCTGGTCCATGGTGTGGTTATTGAATCTGTTGCCCGTTAACTTAAAAAGACTGGAATAAACTATTACAATCTTACCTCTTAAAATATACTTAAGTCAAAGATTATCATTTATTTTTCTGGATTGATGTCTTGACATATTTTGATCGGATTCTTCCTTTTTGACTGTGACTGATTTTGAAGATGTAATAATAATAACTACATAATTATGAACGAAAAAATAAAATAAAAATTAAGAAAAAAATATTAAAATTACTGGCACATCTTGGGAGCTGCAGTGCCGTTAAAACCTTCAAAAAAAAGCTTACATCAACGACAAAGTTTAAAACGCGGAGAAGTTATCTTCAAAACTACAACATCAACAATCATAATAATAAAATACAGCATCAACAATCATAATGAAAAAAATGTCTTCATTCAACTATATTGTATTCATTCAAATGAATGAACATAACATGATTGAATGATGAAATTCACTAATCTTTCATTCGCGAGATCATAAAATTTTTCGTCCACCTCATCCAGCCATGCATAAATGCATTAATGCATTCATTTCATTTCTTCAAACCATTTATTCATCTATCCAATCATCTATCCATCCGCCTATTCATCCATCAAAGTATTATTACATTTGATTAATGTGTTGTCTATTATGTTATATTTCTCTAGACAAGAAAGCGATAAATCTTTAGACCAACCCATCAATCAATCAATCACTCATTCGTTCATTCATTCATTCATTCATTCATTTATATATATATTTATTTACTTATCTCTTCATTTTATCAACAATTCATTAAATAATTCTTTAATTAAATTTATTAATTAAGTCATTAATCCATTTATTGGTCCGTTCGTTTGTCTATTTGTTCATTTTTTTCATTCGCTCCTTCATTCACTCATTCATTTAATTACTCATCCATTCATTCAATTCATCATCATCGAATAAAAAGTGATATTACATCATTATAGTTATAGTGAAAGAACGATCGCTTATATGTGAAAAACACACATGCATACAGACACACACACACACATGCGTACAGACACGCATATACACACATACAAACATACGTACACGTAGTTATAAAATTAACGCTGGCACACACACACACAGACATACACAGGCGTAGTTGATAAACAAATACACATACACGCACACAAACATAACCCAGACAGATTAATGCGAAACAAACATACAAACAACAAACATTCGCTCATCTAACTATGTAAGAGTTGAAGGTTTGAATTATATCTAGCTGGCTACGGTGTGTGCGTGTGTTGTGCATGTGTACGTGTGCGTGCGTGTGTGCGTGTGTACGTGCGTGTGTACGTGCGTGCTGGTTTTGTTTTTTCAAGCCCTGCGATGATTTACGATTTAGTAAGAAACGAAACTAAAAATTATTTCACATTTTATATTTAGCTACATACAATTAGTACAGAAATTACTACTACTACTACTACTACTACTACAACAACTACTACTACTACTACAACTACTGCAACAACTACTACTACTACTCCCATTACTATCAATACTATTTAAAGTAGTAATTATAATAATATTTTTACTAGAAATAGTGTCAAAATTGTGCAACTATTTTCCTGCTATAACTAATTGTCCCTATAAAAAGATATTGTGCCTGCTATCCATCTATCTATCTATCTACACGAATGTTTGATTTAATTACAGTTTTAACAGCTGTAACAGCTCTAATAATAGCATTCTTCTGAACCTTATTACAATTTTACTACTGATACTGCTATTACTACTGCTGCTACTACTGCTATTAATACTACTACTACTGCTCCTGAGGCTACTACTACTACTAGTAGTGAGGCTACTTACTACTACTACTACTAATGTGAACATTTATGTCATTACTTTACGTATAAAAAAGTACCTGACAAATGAATGCTTAATTTCATTGATGCACAGTTTCATTTGTGGAAAAATAGATTACTGCAGTTCAATCCTTTATGGTACAAGCTTGTATCTTCAAAACTGCATACAGTCTATTCTGAACACTGTAGCAAGAATAATTGCTGGTGTAACAAAATATGAATCTGTTTCATCATATATGCGAAATGAGCTTCACTGGTTGCCAGTTTGTTATAGAATCGAATTCAGAATAGCAATGTTTACAAGAGACAGTTTGATGGGGCTTGGTCCTCGATACCTTCAACAGCTGATCGTGCCTGTCCCTACGGCTGCCGAGGGGCGAAAACTCAGATCCTCTGCCAAAAAGAAACTCGTTGTTCCTAGGTTCAGGACAGAAAATTATGGATGGCGTCGTTTCTCCGTGGCTGCAGCGGAGGTTTGGAATAAACTGCCCGATGATGTTGTTGATAGTATGGATGAAAGAGACATGTTCCGAAAACGACTTAAACATCACTTTTTTTGACCGGCAGCTTCTCAAACAGCGCCTCTGAGTTTTACATAGAGGGGCGCTATATAAATTCTCCATACCATACCATACCATTACTATTACATTTAGTTTCGTCATTAGCAATACTACTACTACAACTATTTTTACTAATATTTTACTACAGCAGTAGCAGCAACAGTAGTAGTAGTAGTAGTATGTAGTAGTAATGGTAGTAGTATTAGTAATGCTTCTTCTATTATTACTACTAACCACTCGGTGTTTCAATGTTCTTTTGTAACTTAATTTATTTTCTACATCCGCATCTGTCAATTTTGAAACGAAATGTTTATTTACTGTTATCATCACCACTAATACTAACGCCACATTAGCAATTTTAATAATAACAATGATAATAATGATAATAAGAAGAAGAAGAAGAAGAAGAAGAAGAAGAAGAAGAAGAGGAAATTTAATAATAATGTCATAGCTACGCTGTCAAAAAGTTTCATTCAGGTAGCTGACACTAACAATCACAAAGTCTCATAAACATTTTAATCTGTATTCTGAAACTTACTATAGCTAGACGAGTAACCAAACGACCAACTAACCTACCAACCAACCAACCAGCCAACCAACCAACCAACCAACCAACCAACCAGCCAGCCAGCCAGCCAGCCAACCAACCAACCAACCAACCAACCAACCAACCAACCAACCAGCCAGCCAACCAACCAACCAACCAACCAACCAACCAACCAATAAACCAACCAACCAACCAGCCAACCAACCAACCAACCAATAAACCAACCAACCAACCAACCAGCCAATCAACAATCAACAATAAGTAGTACTACTTACTACTACTACTACTTAGAATTGCGTATTGAAAGTCGATTTTTATCCGAGAGTAAATAAAATTATTTTTTGTGACTTGTTCTTTTTGGAGCCCTGATAAATTTTATCGCTAATGCTCGCTTATTTACACCATTTCGTGTGTGTGGGTAAATCATTTTTTTGATTCGTTCCATTATATTTTTTTTTCATCGTATTGCGGTTAATGGACATATTATTATTATTATTACTGTTGTTATTATTATTATTTTACTTGTGTTTGTTATTATTGTTAGACCTGTTGTAGCTAGCTTGTTATTATTGTTATTATTATTATGTTTGTTACATGATAGGTAGTCGGTCGCTACGCAATGGGGAACTAGATAGAAGACAATACGTGTTTGGTTGTTGTTCTCTTGTTTACTTGTTCGTTCGTTCGTTCGTTCGTTCGTTCGTTCGTGAGGATTGAAAGATGGATAGATGGATGAATAAATGAATGGATGGATGGATGGATGGATGGATGAATTGCTTGACTGGTTGAATGACTGGATGAATAAACGAATAGATGGATTGATGAATGAATACCATCAAGAGAATATAAAGCATGCATGAATTATTGAATGAACGAACACATGAATGAATGATCGAACGTATGAACAAATGAATGAATAAACGAATAAATGATATCTTAATGAAATTTTTATACTATCAGTTTATAAAAATGTCATTCAGCTTAACAAACAAAGCAGCAAACAAACAAATAACGTAATAGATATACCTAGCTAGAAATCTAGTACATTAGAGTGCCAGTGAAAAAATTTTAACAACTCTTTTGTTGGCTGCCGTGTGTGTTTAGAGAAAAAAAACATGTTTCGATCATTGAAACATCAATGCGATAAACTAATGAACTATTATGTGTTTTGTTCGGGGGGTATGTTTCTAATTAATTTATTTGTTTAAAATTTTTCCTTTCATTTATTTGTCATGTTTGTAAAATATCATTGCGGTAAATTTGATGACAATAGAGTAGAATGATGACGTTAAATTTTTATTACCGTCTATCTTTTTGATTATACAAAAATAATCACCAATCAAAACCAGTGTAGAAAATCAAATTACTGTTTGTCACCATCTTCTAAGTGAGAATCATCGTCGTCGTCATCATCATCGTCTTCGTCGTCATCAAGTTTTTTCACCACTGGAAATGTTCAACGGGTAAGAGGAATTGAAAAATTGGTTCATGTGAAAGAAAAGAATGAATGAATGAAAGAAAGAATGAATGAATGAACGAGCGAACGAATAAATGAATGAAGATAGTACACAAACATGTAAGCGAATGAAGAAAAGATTGAGTGGGTGAATTTGTAAATGAATTATAATCAAGAGTTAATTAATTAAACAATTAATTAACTATTGCAACATCTGTCAAACCTGACAACCAACACTGCAACATTTTTCTATGTTTCATTTTACGTATTTTTTGCGTGCACACAAACATTATATTATATGTGAATATATTGATACTAACATACATATACACATACGCAAAGTGTACACATACACAAACACGCGTGTGTACTGTACATACTCATAAACATATACACACATATATACACATACATTCACATACACAGAGAGACTAACAAAAACCAACAACAATATACGCTAGCACACAAGTAATTCCAAGTATTCAATTACAATTCTTACGGATGAGTACGTATTTATGCATGGGTATGTACGTATGGATGAGTATTCATGTATGTGTGTATGTATGTATGTTTGTTTGTTTTTATTAATGTGGAGTGTATGCAAACGAATGAAAAGGAAGGCGAAGATGATAAAGATGGTGGGGATGATGATGCAGACCTTTTCTATTGAAACAGTTTGAACAATGTTGAGTTCAGGAGAATCAATTGTCACAATCCTCATCGTCGTCGTCTTCAGCATCATCATCTTCATAGTCATCACTCTTATCATTTTACCACCATTAATAACATCGTCGTCATCATCATTGTTATCACCACGAATACCATAATTATATCATCGTATCATCATATCATCTTATAATCATATCATCGTATCATATCACCCATAAAAGTTAATATCCCAATGTCACCCTTCTCAAAACATCGGTGATTGTTAATAATAGTGATGAAAACCTTTCAACGTCCAAACAAACAACCAACAAAAGACAACAATAAACAACAAGTAAACAACGACAACATCCAGACAAACAACGACAAATACAAACAGATAATGATAAAGCAGCTATTAATTTCTATTTTCGGCTGGTACGGAGAGCCAAATTGTATTGAAGCACGCAATGAAGGGAGAACTCAGAGACAAGACATAAAAATAAGAAACACAATAAATAAAATAATAAAATATTAATAACAATAACCTCTACTACTACTACTACTACTACTACTACTACTACTACTACTACTACTACTACTACTACTACTACTACTACTACTACTACTACTACTACTACTACTACTACTACTACTACTACTACTACTACTACTATTGCTACTACTACTTTTACAATGATAATATCAATAATGAGAATAATAATAATGGCAGCAGGAATAATAATGAAAAAAATAATAAGAAGAATAATAATAAAAGAAATCGAGATCTGCTCTGTAGTGAGAAACGAAAGCGCGAACGGACCTGCCCGCATTTCTAGAAGGACGGTGATTCGGCGATACTGACGAATAACGGATACAAACGAATAACAACAACAACAAAAATAATAAATGATAATAATAATAATGATAAATAATAAATAATAATAATAATAATAATGAATAATAATAATAATAGTGCCGGCTATGACCAGGATGTTATACCGGGAATTGAGATTAAAATGTGAGAAATATCTATTCTGTGCCACTCTGTGCCGTTTGCTGTACGTGACTGTGTGTGTGTGTGTGTGTGTGTGTGTGTGTGTGTGTGTGTGTGTGTGTGTGTGGAGGATTGCCAGTAAATGAATGAATGAACAAAAGAATTAACTAATTAATTAATTGACAGATGAACGTACTAATGAAATGATGGAAGGATAAATGTACAAGTGAATGATTAAACGAATCGAATAACATAACAGATTGATGAATTAATAAATGATTGATTGGATGGATGACTGAATGAATGTGTGGAAGATTGTGAGTGAATGAATGAGTGAATGAATGAGTGAATGAATGAGTGAATGAATGAGTGAATGAATGAGTGAATGAATGAGTGAATGAATGAGTGAATGAATGAGTGAATGAAAGAACAAACAAACGAACGAATGTACGAACGAATGGATGAACGCATGAAAAAGTGAATGAGTGAATGATACGAGATAGTAGCGGCAAAGTGGAATCGAAATTGTTTGCCGGAACGTATGAATAAATAAGTCGATGAATACACACATACACACCCACATACAAATGCACAAACGCACACACACACGTACATACACACACACACTTGTATATAAATATATATTATACATACATACAAATCATGTGTGTAGTACAACAACGTATGTATATATTATATTTAGATAAAAAGATGTTAATGAATTTAAAGAGCAATCGAAAAATAAGGAATAAGAGTTATCATACTATGTATATATATATAGAGAAAGAGAGAGAAGAGAGAGAGAGAATAGATAGATAGACAGATGAATGGATGGATAGATAGATAGATAGATAGATGGATGGATAGATAGATGGATGGATAGATAGTACCAACACACACGTTCTTACCTAATACGTTGATTATTTCGGACTAAATTTTCATTTGATGTTCATTTATAATGTATATAAACAATGAAAAACATGAGACACGACTAGATAGTGTTGTTAAATTTTATTATGAATATAAAGATTTGCTGGAAAAATTTGACTTTGATTACTGTTGAAAGTAACATTTGTAAGTAACGCAACGGTAATAGTAATTATGTATTACATCGCTTTACAGTTTACATGAAATATTACGCCTTACTTACTTATAATTTACTTTGATGGCAAACGTAAACACGAAGTAGCTCGCTCTGTAGTACTAAAATATATTGATTATGCAATTATGATAATAATATTACAATATTACAGAGAAAATATCAACAACAATAATAATAATAATAATAACAAGGTCAATAATAATAACAATAATAATATAAATAATAATAATAATAATAGTAAATAAATAATGAATAAATAAATGTACCTTAAAATGAACTAAAGATGATAACACTAGTCACGGCTTCTATCATAACTATTTTATAGTATAATTATAAATAATATAATTATAACCATAATTATTACTTATAATTAGTGAGAAACGAGTTCATTATAATTTTTGTTACTTATTGAAATATTATAACATATATATATATATATATATATATATATATATATATATATATATATATAACAAGAACTGTGAAACCGTCACCATACATAATATTTGTAAATAATAATTAATTAATTAAATAATTAATCAATGAATTAAATGGATAGGTAAAAGATTGAATGCAATTAAATTAACGACCAAATAAACTTATCGATATACGAATTTTTATTAATTTAATTATTCAATCTTAATTAATTACATAAATAAATAAACAATCAATTAATTAAACTTAATTAATTAATTAATCCATTAAACTAGACCAATTAACTACAACTAGATGATTGAGATGGAGAGCAGTTGGAAACAAACACACGCGAACGTAGGTGGATGAAAAAAAAGAACGAAATGATGTTTATAATCTCATTAACAGAGAATAGTTAAACTCGTCATATATGACTTAATAAGTAAAATATGTCATTAATTTAATAATAATAATAATAAATAAATAAATTAATTAATGATAAACAAATTAATTAATTAGTTAACTCATTCATTTATCCATTCGTACATTGTTAAATTAACGAACAACCTTAATTCTGAGTTATGCATAAATTTTCCTTAATGCTTGAGAGAAACAATTTAAACAAGAATGTGTGCGCGTGTAGTGTATGCACATACGCTAAATACATTAATGTACGCACATAAACACACCCACACACAAATATATTGCATACAATAATAATTAATACAATGAACACACAAATATGAACAAAATACATCCTCCCATTCACACACACACACACACACACACACACACACACACACACACACACACACACACACACACACACACACACACACACACACACACACATATACACGCACTTACATACACGCACACACATACATGCACACGCACAAACACACGTGCATATGTAAATTAATGTTTTCATTATACAAACGTTTCGTTAGATTAGATAAATAGGCAAGAAAGAATAAAAACTATATTTTTCTAACTAACTAAAACAATAAAAATAAAGATAGCCTATATTTAAAGAAGCAACGCTAATAATGCAAAAGTTAATTAATGATGGCGAAAATTGTTACTTCTAAAGCAGACCATTGCTGTTTAACCAGGTTTGAATGCGAAAATAATTCTATCACCCATTCAAACGCCTGATTTTGAGATGCATTGTTTTATACAGAAGTATGTTATGTATGTGTGTACGTACGTATGTATGTATGTATATGTGTGTGTGCGTGCGTATATGTATGTGCGTACGTGCGTGCGCGTTTCTTAACGCAACTTTAGAGTATCATAGAGCTGAGTGAATTTTAAAACAACAGATGAACCATTAATAGTATCTGGAATGAATGAATGAATAAATAAATAAACGAATGAACGAACTAATGAACGAATAAATAAAAACAAATGGATGGATAAATAAGAATAAAAATATACATTAGCATATGTTAAAAAAGTAATCCGTTAGAAACTTACGGAAACTAATAACAGTTAGTCAGACGGTAAACAAACGATGGATTGGATGAACATAGGACATGAGACCAATTTGAAAATACCCGATAACCAAAAATAACAACAGCGTAAAAACCAAAACATGACATCATGACAACAAATATAACACTAACAAAGCCATATTGTATACGTCATCAGCAAAGATGTATCCAAAGAGAGACACGTCAATGGAACGTGTGTGTGTGTGCCCTGTTGGCCGACGGTTCATGACGTCATGTGACTACAACAAAAAACATGACCATCGTAATATTAATGTTGATGACGACTGCTATTAAATGATGATGAAGATAACGACGATGTTGTTGCTGACATGATAATAAAAAAAAACAGATAATAAAGATAACGTTTAGGAGAAAAAAACTTAGTAGTTAGGCTAAAGATAGATGAATCGACGAAAAAAAATAGATTAATAGATAGTCAGACAGACAGACAGACAGACAGACAGACAGACAGGTAGGTAGGCAGGCAAACCGACTGACAGACGATAGACAAACAGAAAGATAGGTAGGTAGATAGATATACCATAATAAATGACAAAATACATTTGTGAAGCGTTTTAATACGTTTAAAACAAAGTTTAACACATCAAACATATTCAAAACTAATTATAACATAGAAGATGTTAACAGAGAAAGCCTGACGTATAACGAAAATGAGCGATTCAATTAAGTAAACGACTTGAAGAACAATTTTTAAAATACTTAACCAAGATACATAACGTCTTAGTCATTTGAAAAAAATGTTTTTAAAATGCTCTAAAAACAAATAAACAGAATACTATAAAAATAACAAATAAATAAATGGATTAATCAATATAAAACTCAAAAAATGTGATGGAATGTTATTAAGAACAATTCAAATAAAACTTGAATACCAAAAAATAACAATAATAATAAAACTTGCAATAAAGCAAATTATAAAAGATACAGATTTGAGAAAAAAAAAACAAAAAAAAACAGCTTACATTCAAATCGCAAAAATCAGCACAATATACAACAACATACAACAGCTACAATGACATACAACGACAACATTAAAATATGCAAACATACAAAAAACATATGACTACATGCAACCACTCATACGACAAAAAACATACAAAAGATACAAACAGCAGAATCAACATACCAAAATATACACAACAACACAACAAACAACATACAAATCATACAACAAACAACGTATAAAACACACAAAAACATACGATATACAAAACAACATGCAAAACATACAACATACAAAACATACGATGACGGCGCAAACAGTGAGCTAATTAATGCAGTAATCGATTTCTGATTTTTTATTGCTTCTTCAAAAAAAATTACGAGCTCGAAAGAAAAAAAATTGAAAATAAAACAACTTGCAACAAAAAAATTCACCAATCACATCAAAACATAATAATAACAACAATAATAAAAACAATAACAAAATAATAACAATGATAAGTTAATCATCCAACTTAAGAAAACTGCGATGAATTACACTTAATAAGCACAACCGAGTAGTGATAGAAGATAGTTAATAATTATCCATCTTCTCCATAAAATTCTTCTTCTTTTTCTTCTTATTATTATTACTATTCATTTACTAAATAAATAAAATGAATTATTAATGCGTAATATTTGAAAACATTTTTTTATAATTTAAATTTTTTAATTCTTTAAACTCACGCACGAAGAAATTTATGAAGGATAATAAAAAAAATTTCTATCTAACATGTAAAGATGTAAAAATATAGAGAGTAAGTGAACAAACAAACACACACACACACAGACACATATACAAACACAAACACACATACTAACACACAAAGACAAGCATACAACACACGTACATTCATATACAAAAACGTATAAAAATGCATTCACACACATATACATACATACAAACACAAAAGTTAAGCACACGCATATTTATAAACAAATCAAAAATTAACACGTATATGCAAATATACCTACACACACACATACATAAATACATGTATATACATAAAAACACACACACACAAAACTACACAAACATACTTACGCACACATACACATACATACAAACAAATAGATAGATGAATCAAAAGACTCTAAGATAGAAAAAAATTCACATTCTTGAAGTTTTATACAAATAACAATTCTATATTAAAATCTAATTATATATGACTAGAGTTAATAAATGGATACAGAAAATATATACAGATAAATATATTCAATATTTGATCGAATCTACCAAATTTTTAGCTTTTGAAATTACAGTTAGAAATATTGAAAAGCTCAACCGTAAACTTTCAGAAATTTATAAATTCGGTAGATTTTATCAAATCTTGTATCAATTAAGATCTTTTTCCAGCCTATGTAGATAATATATTATATATATATATCACATATATCAACCAATATTAATATTAAAAAATGAGATAAAATTGATACATGGATAACAAAGGACTGAATGAATGCTCTATTATAAGTTAATCATTATTATAATAATATATTAGGTTGGTTAATTATTTATAGGCGTACGTTAAATAATAAATTCTATTCATTTGAGAAAAAGAAACAGTTAAAAGGGATGGTATGGAAATCTGTCAAGCCTAATTTAATCGATTGATTGATGGATTGAAAAAATGAATGAACGAATGAATGAATGAACGAACGGATGAATGAATGAGTAAAAGATATTTCATCGACTGGATGAATGACAGAAAGACTGATTGATTGAATATGTAGAAATGAGTGATTGAAAGTTGGCTTGATTGGATGAATGAACGTAAGAAATGAGAAAAAAAATAAGTGAATAGTCATCTATGGAATGTAAGAAAACTATCTCTGGTATGGGTTCGCTTCCTTCCTTCATCACATTGGCATCATCTGAGTACGATGAAATTATTATTTTCAATGAAATGCAAATATTATATCTTTATTCAAAAGACAAAATCACTCATTAATTCACTCACTCACCCACTCAACTCACTGACTGACTGACTCACTCGCTCGCTCACTCATTCACTCACTGACTCACTCATTCACTCACTGACTCACTGACTCACTCACTGACTCACTCACTCACTCACTCATTTTCCGGGTCCATTTCCGAGGAACCTCATGAGTGAGCCGATGCCCCCTTCGATAATGCTGGCAGGCCCTGAGGTAAGTGATGATGACGACCTAGATTCTCCTGATGATGATACCGATGAAACTGCGTGGGTGGCCTCTTCGACCTTTGATCGATTGATTGATTGGTTGATTGATTGACAACTTCAACAACAACAAAAACAAAAACAACTGCTACTACTACAACAACGGAACATCAAAAACCACAAAACAATCATAAACTTGTAATCTGCTGCAGATGCTTTGGTAGGTTTTACTGTTCAAAACTGACTCCGACACTCCTTGTAACTCAAAATCTGAATAGCATTTCTGTGTGTGTGTGTGTGAATGTGTGTGCTCGTGTATTTATGCGCGCGTGTGTGTGCGTGCGTGTGTGGTGTGTGTGTTGTGTGGTCATAATAAAATTAATAATAAGACATCCATCTCAGAATAATTATCTTTGATTCAATAAATTAATGAAGGTTCAAATAAATGAAGTGAACAAATTAGTAGATGAATGAATGAATGAACGAACGAATGAACAAACAAATGAATGACTGAACGAAGAAATAAACAAATAAATTTATGCCAAAAAAACAAAATTAAAATGACTACCCTAGAAATGCTAAGAAGGCAGTTAAGTTGGTAAGGGTGCAGTGAGGAATCAATCCTCTCAACCAACCAATCATTCATCATCTTTATCTGTGACGTGTACCAAGTCTGTTGGTTGTGAATGTGTGAATGAATGAATGAATAAATAAACGAACGACTGGATGAATAAAGAAATGAATAAATGAATGAACGAATGATCGAACAAACAAATATAGATTTATAAACTGGAAAAACGATGAAATAAATGAGTGGATGAATGAATGAATAAGTAAATGAGCAAATGGATGAGTGAGTGAATAAATGAAGGAAAGAATGAATGAAGAAATGAATGAAGGAATGAATGAGTGAATGAAACAATAAGAACCTCGAGAAGATTGAGTATGTACAACTCGTCCGCAACTTTCTGACGTACCTGATCCAGACTGACACGCATGAAACTTATGTAAGATCTACTCAGCTCATCCGTCGGTTTCTGCTCGAAACATAACAATAACGATAATAATAATAATAATAACAACAATAATAACAACAACAACAACAACAACAATAATAATAATGATAATAATGATAATGATAATAACACTAACTGTTAATGTGAGGACAGATGAGAATAAGGAACCCTGATCGTACCTGGCCAACTTGCCCAGTGCATTCTCCAACACGCACAACAACTATTGAATTCATTTGAGGTCAAAATTATTTCCTCCGAATAAGAATAATAACAATAGTAATAATCAAATCAACAACAATGGTCAGTCAGTCAGTCAGTCAGTCAGTCAGTCAGTCAGTCAGTCAGTCAGTCAGTCAGTCAGTCAGTCAGTCAGTCAGTCAGTCAGTCAGTCAGTCAGTCAGTCAGTCAGTCAGTCAGTCAGTCAGTCAGTCAGTCAGTCAGTCAGTCAGTCAGTCAGTCAGTCAGTCAGTCAGTCAGTCAGTCAGTCAGTCAGTCAGTCAGTCAGTCAGTCAGTCAGTCAGTCAGTCAGTCAGTCAGTCAGTCAGTCAGTCAGTCAGTCAGTCAGTCAATTTCTCAATCAGACAATCAATCAATCAGTTCATACATACATACCCTTTCTAATAACGACTTGGTCATCTGCAGATGAACTTGTTCTAACAATTCATCGTCACTATAGAGTTGCTTTTGGTTGATTGATTGTTTAATTGACACATTGAGTGATTGTATAATCGACTAGCGGATTGATTGATTGATTTATTGGTTGATTGGTTGATTGATTGATTAAGAGAATGCATAAACAACTATCCTAAAAAATTTGAATAAAATACCATTATTGCAGCTAATGTTATAATGTGGCTAACAGGCGGATGATAAAAAACTAAAATAACAAAAGACAATTATAAAAACGATCATCATTGCTCTTTAATTCCAACGAGTCTCTACATTAAAACCATCTCTGTCTGCAATGCACCCATGATCTTCAACTTAATTGCAATTTCACTAACAACTTGAACACAAACAAACTAACAAACAAACAAATGAACGAACAAAAGAACGGTAAAACGAACGAATAAATAAATAAAAAACAAACAAACAAACAAACAAATTCAACGAAAGGTCAAAATACAGATATACATGCGCACACATACAAACATACAGATATACATACATACACAGGCAGACACACAAACATACAGACAAACCGAAAAACAAACAAACAAACACACAAACAAATACACATGGATATACATATATACACAGGCAGACAAACAAACACACACAATTATACATATTTACACAGACAGACGAACAAACAGACAAACAAGCAAACACATACATACACACTCGCGGATGCATACCTGATTCTTAAAGTCTACGATGACATTCAACATGACTAGCATCTCAGATGGGAAGACATAATCCGTCGTTCGCGGTCCTTTCTTCAACCAACTCTCAAATGCTTTCGATACCCTGGTGATAATGATTATGATATCAACGATGAAGATACCAGAGATAATGATATCACAGATGATGATATCACAGATGATGATATCACAAATGATGATATCGCAGATGATGACGACGTTGAGGATGGCAAATGATAAAGATGATGAAAATGACGCTGACGATGATGGTGACAAGAATGAGACAATGATGTTTAAAAATATGACAATGATGATGATGATGATGACAAAAATGATAACAAATATAATGACGATGACATTAGTAATGATGAATATGATGAGTAAATACACCTTTTTTTAAAAAATGCATCACAACTCCATGTAGCATGAACTCATAGGAAGGAACCAATCAAACATTCACAATGAAGATGAATAGAAATGTAATAGGAATATCAGGTTTTTACGTAGCATACATTACACAGCATACAATGAAATGTAGCCTACCCAAACAGGACAAAACAATGGAAAAATGCGAAACTTCTAACGCGTAAATTGTACAACAAGCAATATCACAGAGTAATATTACAAAACCACATGATACAACACACACACACCAAAAACACCACACACACACACACATACACACAGACACACACACCATAAAACAACACATACAACACACACCACACACCTTTTAGAAGCGGCTTCAATCATCTCGGACGAGATGACCTTTAACCTATGATTTAGGTGATCGGCGAAGACCTCTTCCGGCCAGTGAAGGTCATGCACGAAGGTCTGTAGGGCCTCCAACTTCCACAACATGTCCTCAGATGTCGCACAACCATTCCTGAAAAATAATAATAACAATTATTATTATTATTATTATTATTATTCGTGGATAACTATTGATATATCCATCCAACTATCAATAGATCCATCCAATCATCGATATATCCATTCAACCCTCGATATATCCATCCAATCATCGATATATCCATTCAACCCTCGATATATCCATCCAACGATCAATATATCAATCCAGCAAGTAAAACAAACCCCTGTGGTTTCCAGAGTTCCCTTTCGAAGCCATTGTTAACGGATTGAGCGATGGAAGACTCCATGAGGTCTACATACCTGACGACCAGGGGTGCAAATGCGTCACGCAGGTGACTGTGAAATTTGCCTCCGCATAAACTTTCTGTTCAATCAATCAATCAATCAATCAATCAATCAATCAATCAATCAATCAATCAATCAATCAATCAATCAATCAATCAACCAATCAATCAATTAACACAACAACACAACATTCATTCGACTAACCAGACAGTCAATAAACCGATCAACCAACCAACCAACCAATAGACCGACCAACCATGATTTCTGAGGTAATCATTGAGCATTTGAAAAAGCGGGAAACTGTCCCAAGTATCAGGTGGTTGGTTCTCAAGCAGAGCATCCATGTCCACTGAGAACAGAGACCAAAAAATTTCTGCGTGTTCCACCATTAGGTCGCTGAACCACGAAAACGCCTGGAAAGAAGTTAACACAAAACTCGCATTTTTACTAGCAGCATAGAATTTATGTTTTTTTTTTATACTTTAATTCCGACTCCCATTTCATTATATTCATTCGATGTTCTCTTCTCATTTATATTTATAAATCTTTTCTTTATGCCTTTGTTACTACCCTGGGTCATTTTCTCATGTCACTTCTTTAAATTTCTCATCTTTATTTTTCTTTAATTTTCAATCTTTTATTTATTTATTTATTTATTTAATCATTCAAATGAATTCTTACGCCTTCGTCGGGGTTTGATTTTTACGAAAAAAAAGAAAAATTCGCGCAAAATTAATAGCATATTATAAGATAAATAACATTATAACATTTAACATTTAAGAATTAATGAGAATGTTTTGGCAGGTACATGCATGTAAGTAAAATTTACTACTGGCCATCAAATAGGTAGTCTTTCATATTCGGAGTGAGCATTTTAATGACGATGACAAAAGATGATGAGAGATGATGATAAATAGGCTCTGATGAAAGAATTTAGTTTGACACTTATATACATAAAAAGTTATATAGGGTTATATAGAGTTGAATGGGATTCCCGCGATTCCCGTTCCAATGCTCACCACATCTGACCACACAAACACACACACACACACACGCACGCACACACACACACACACACAAACAGCGTGTGGTAAATTAACTCCTAACGTATAATGATTAAATTACAATAATAATCCAAACAATGATGATGAAAGGATAATGGTACTAACTAATACTAATGACAATAAAACCTACAGCAGAGTTTTAACAATGATTATAACTTAACGGTGATGTCCGAGTGAATGATGACTAAAGTGTAATAAATCGTCGATGAGTGAGTAAATAATGTATTGTGGTGATGATTGTAAACATGTTTGTGTTCGGTGCGTAGCACGAATATAACTAATTCATACATTCAAATCTGTGAGAATTTCACACTGCTACAAATTTATTTATTCCACATCCAGGTATAAATGTAATTAGGTAATTAATGAATGATTTGCGATATCAAATTAAACTAAAACTCGAGAGGTGTCTAGACATAATAAAAAATGTGTGTGTGTATATATATATACGCTTCAGTGCAGGGCTCTTTATATCCTAAAGTAATAACATCCAGTGTATCTCTAACTCTATGTATCTATGACAGTGTATCAGTGCATTTAATTAGAATTAGATAGCGTAATATACTTTACACAAAATAGTAATAGGATATATCAGTCTCAAAAAAAGGTTGATAATCACATAAAAATGGTTATGGTGACATAAATGATGATGGACAAATCCGAGCTTTGATAAGATCTTGAAATCTGATAATTTTTATAATGATACTTGAAACAATTCTGCTAAATTGCTTTAGGATAATTGAAGTTTCGTCATCGTGTCATGCAAGTGTCTCAGTATTTATACATACATTAAATTTATAAGGCATAGTTATGGAAGAGAAAAAAAATGAATAAAAATATTTTAGGAGTGAGACAATTTGGAAATGTATTGATAACACGTGCGTGATTTGTTAAATTGTGAAAGCTAATGATAATACCCAATAAAATGTTTATAACTTTCTGAAAATTTTTTTTTTAATTAATAAAAATTTATTAGTAAAGCTGAAAATTAGTGTAGAAAAAATTGGTAAAGGTGTAGGTTATATATATATATATATATATATATATATATATATATATATATATATATATATATATATATAAGGTGAAAAAAAATATTAAAATGTGTGTGAAAAAAATTTAAAAAGTGAAATTTTAGAAAAAAATACTCTTTAACCTTACCGATTTGAACGACTATAGCAATGCAAAAATAACATTTTTGTTATTTTCAATTAAAATCTCAAATCATCGCTATCTACAGACAATATACCAGAAGATAATAACTACAGAAAAACAAATGGCATAAATAACAGTAACGTAACGAAATTTACAAGAAACTGGAAATGTTTAAAAAAAACAACATGTCAACAACATCAACAACTACATCGGCAAAAACAACAACGACAACATCAAAAGCACTAAGTAGTAATAAAATGATACAGCAATTATAGAAACAAACCGGGATCAAAAAGCAACAACAACAACACATACAAAACCAAGGACAACTGCAACAACAACACGCACACAACAAACCATCACACAACAACAACTACACACAACATCAACTACAAACAACAACAACTACACACAACAACAACTACATACAACACAACAACACACAACTACAAGCTAACACACAACTACAACAACTACAAGCTAAACACACGACACACGCAACACAACAACACCACACGACACACACAACACAACACAACAACACCACACGCACACACATCAAACAAACAAACAAACAAACAACAACCTCGGTGTGATATTCATCATTTTGTTGCAGCACCTCTATGCATAACTCTGCCAGATGTGTCAGATTCTCTATCTTCTTCTTTATATCATCATCTTGATAGTTTTCTTTTCAATGTGATAAAATAACAACAACAACGTCATTTTGAATAATTAAAAACGTTAATTATTAATTAATTAAGAAGAATTTTAATTAAATAATTGATTGATTAATTAATTAAGAGGAATTAAAAAGGCAAACAAAACCATACAGACAAACACAACGCTAACAACAATGGATAATAAATTTCAATATTAGAAAATTTGAAAAAGAAAAACTAAAAAAACATAAATTATAATTGTTATCAACTTTAATGTTTTGAAAAGTTTAAATAAAAATATTATTTTTGTGAAAAAAAAACGAAAAAAAAATCGGAAAAAAAGTTGATGGATAAGGATTGTTGTTCCAGTGTAGAATTAAAATTTATAAGCACGGAAACCAGAATAGATAAAAATATGGAAAGAATAACAAAATAACAAAAATACTAATAAAAAAATGTGAAGTAGATCAAATGAATGAATGAATGAATGAATAAACAAATAGATGATTGAATGAATGAACAAATGACTAAAAAATAAATGATTGAATGATTGAATAAATGAATGAATGAATAAATAAATAAATGAAAGAATGTAATAAATAAAAGTAAAAAAAAAATTAAGCAAATGAAGTGAAATTTCAATTGACGGTGAAATAAACAAATTGTGAATATTTCCAGCTTCAATAAATTGTCGAGAAGGAGAAAATGGCGCAATTTGAAAACGTTAACGACTTTGAAATAATGATGGGCAAAAAAGATAATAATTCATATTTTACAAAAAATAAAAGAAAAAAAATTGTTAATTCGAAGAAAGGAATGTTACTAGACCGAAAATTTGCGTACAACAATTATTTATGATCATGGAAATGTATAAAACAGGCGTGTATGTATATAATTCATTCATCTGTATGTGTTTGCATGCATGTGTATCTATTTGAGTATATGTATGAATTTGTATGTATTGCTTTGTATGTATGCCTTTGTATGTATGCATTTGTATGTGTTTGATTTGAAGATTAAATACAACTATATGCATTTCTACCAGTGGCTACACAATATGCATCATAAAGATATCAAAGACAAAATTCTATAATATGTTAATATTCATCTATAATAGACGCAAAAAACAAACAAACAAACAAACGAACGAACAAACAAAAAGAAAAAACAAAGCAAAAAAACCTGTTTTCTTGCTAACGCTTGATGCTTTTAAAAAATTTAGTCACACGATATTTAAATAAGTAATGAGCAGACATTAATTGGTTCACACGCAAAAATATAACGATATACTAATAGATACGAAAACAAAAGCCTTAAAAACACACATACACAGACACACACATATAGATACACACTTATACCCACATACACGCGGGTACAAACACACGCACACGCACACAGACTTGCAAAATTGACAGATAAAAATGTAATTGACCCAACAAAGAGTAGAAGAAACATCACAGACGATAGAATGAACGGAAACAACATTAAAAATAAACAT
This sequence comes from Helobdella robusta, assembly GCF_000326865.2. Lineage (NCBI taxonomy): Eukaryota > Metazoa > Annelida > Clitellata > Rhynchobdellida > Glossiphoniidae > Helobdella > Helobdella robusta. Next base: position 2,571,219 of record NW_008705459.1, on the reverse strand, counting down.
TGAAGATGTACAAAAAGTAACACGAACAACGATCGAGAAGAAAGAAACGCAAGAATGAAGAACATCAATAAAAACAGCATCAACAACAACGCTGATCAAAAATATCAACAACAACATCTGCACGTAACACTCCTTATAACGTTAAAAAATCACAATCGCAACGACAAAAATAGTATTTGTAACATCGACACCAGACATCGGTCACAAACGAAAACTGAACAACGGTGCACTGTAGGAAGGAAAAAACAGCAACAACAATGGCAGCAACAAACAACTGTAGAGTAGACACACCAACGACGCAAACTACCTTCAACCTTGGACTGTTCGGCGACTTTAGTGTAATTGATGAGAGCCGCCTTCTCGAGACACTTCTTTAAGAACATGTGGATCTCCTCAGCTGGTACTGGTGTCACTATGTCTTTCATTAGTACCTGCGTGCGTGCGTGCGTGCGTGCGTGCGTGTTTGTGTGTACATATTAGTATGTGTACGTGCATGTGTCATTTCATTTAATACCATTCCACGTAAGTGTGTGCGTGTGAATGATTGTTGAATGTGTGCACTAGAGTTTTAATGGTACTATGGTGTATTTACTTAGGAACAGTATCGACAAATGAAACAGCGTTACGTCGAAAATCGTAGTTCACTTATGTATTGTATAAGTTAAAAAAAATAGCAACGACAATAGAAAAAATCCCAATGCAAAACCTTACAAGTGTTTTGCACTAGGGCTACAACTACAGCTACATCTTCTACTACAACTGCAGCTACTACAACAACTACAACTCTACAGTAAAAACGAAAAATATTAATAATAAATACGGAAATATAAGATGGTGCTTTTATTTATACTCGTATGTCTCGATACCAATCTGCACCCATATACGTGTGTGTGTGTGTGTGTGTGTGCGTATGTGTCGTACGTGTGTGTGTGCGTATGTGTGTGTGTGTGCGTATGTGTCGTACGTGTGTAATGATTAGGCCAGAGTAGAGCAAGGATTCATATTTATGTCTGATGCTTAAGTGATGCGATATGCAGTGCGTGCAAGCTGACAGGCAGTTGATCCGATAAAGAGCATGATGTGCAAACATAATGAACGAATAACATGGTTTTTACGGTAGAGTTCTACTGTTACGTCATCACGTAAAATCCAATCATTTCCAACTACAATTAGTAAAGTACTGATGGTCTTCAAACAGCAACAAAAGCATTTGAGTAAAGTTACTTAAGATACCTAAACTTGATGTATAAGTACAATCAACGTACTCAAATTTATAAACAAATATTAGTGGAATATCAGATACTCAGATAATCAGATATACTACATTGAAAGTAGCAAATAAATTGAATCCTAAACATAACCAATGATTTCAGCGGTTTTTATGGTATTTATTGAGACCACAACTAACCCTTTCCAATAAGGAGAGTGTCGCTTTTAGGGCACCCTCTGGCCTCCCAAATGGAAACACGAATCTGAAGTAGTTGGAAAGATGCGACGTTTGAATTGAAATTCAATTGAAAATTAAATAAAAATTATTGGAAATTAATTAAAAATTAAGTAAATTCTTCGTGATTCTTTTATTTAATGTTACAATTTGTTCAGTGACATAAGCTATAAGTTTCAAATTATGCTTTAAAACTATTGCATGCTGTTGTTATTTCGCACAGAATAATATTTCATAATCTACAATTTCTATAAAAAAATTTTCAAAATATATAAATAAATAATTATAGAAAAAAAGAATAAATAAAAATATAATTCAATAATTTATAGAACTAAACCTAAAGTTAGTGATCTGCGTTTCGAGATGGAACTTCAGTTGGTCCTTGATTTCGGCGAATCTATCTCTCTCTTCGTGCAAGATCGATCCTATGCCGTCCGGTCTGTTGTTGGTGGTTGTTGATATTTCAGTTAAAGTTTAGAAAAATAAAGATTCAAAATTTAAAAAATCAATTCCCTACACTAAAAATTATGTCTAGAGGTACTCAACTAATGAATGTGACAGTCTACTTATTATGTAATGATGTCCCGCTGTTAGAAGTGTAACGAAAGGCTTTATAACTGATTCATATTTTCAGTTTGACTCTTATTATTTTGTTTTTTTGCAAAAAATTATAAAATTATATTAAAAAATATTCGCATTTGAAGATATTTTAGCAAATACAAATATATCTGAAGTAACATACTGGTAATGAAAAAATAGAATAAATAAATAAATTGGAATAAAATGAATAAACTTTTTGCCGTGCACATGGGAGGCACAGAATGCGAAACTATAATGCATGAGTGTAGAATCGATCATGGTTCCTTGCTGGGAGTGCTCAAGGAGTTGGGTGAGATAGAAGAGGTGGCGTTTGCAGCCACGAACTCCGTAGCGGGCGCAGTATTCATCGAGCACAAATATCTGGCCTGGACTGAACCAACCCTGTCGTTTGCCAATCAAGTAATTATTAAATTGGATATTTTAAAAAAATTCTAGTGAAAAATCATCAAATCAAGCCAAAAAACAACCATGATCATCATTTTAAAAATATTTGTGTTTAATGAACCAGCTGACCAGCTAAACTAAAGAACTCTAACCAATTTCTGGAGCAAGCCACGGCTAACCTAACTTACCGACCGAGTTACCGACTTACTAACTAACCAACCAACCAACCAACCAACCAAACAACCAACCAACTAACTAACCAGCGATGTGAACTGATCATTGAGTCGATAGTCGAGTGTCAATTTCTGGAGCAACTTGAAGAGATCGTGGTGTTCGAAGTTGCCAGGCACAGCCGTTACAAATTCCTCCAGCCCATGCTTCCGCGCTTTGTCCGTGTCTTGTTGACGAAAAAAATTATAATCAATAAATAAATATTTAATAATAATAACAATAATCATTATAATAGCATTTTTATTGAAGAACAGAATACCGATGATGATTAATACTGTTTGTAGTATAATTATGTAAGATCTATTTATATATGTCCCCTCTAACTATATACATTCGCGTACTTAACAACTCATCATCTAGATTCAAAACTTGCGAGAGAAAAAAAATTACTACAACGTATAAATAACGTCGAATTTTTTATTTCATGTCCTTACTTTCAGTGTACTTTCATTTTAGTTTTTCATTTTATCATTCTTACAAACTCCTATATAAAACTTGTACCTAGAAGTCATACTGGCTCACATCATGTAACACGATATCAGCGCATCTAGTCATGACATCATCATGACATCAAATGATGTCATGATGATGTCATGATGATGTCATGACATCATCATGTCGTCATCGTCATGTCAGGATCATCTCCATCATTCCATCATAAACTTCCTCGTCATCATAAACGTCATGTCATCATAACCGTCATCTTATCATGTGACATCACCATGTGACATCATCTTCAGTACCATCGTCATCGTCGTCGTCGTCGTCAAAACAGTCATCACACTGGGATGATCATTTATTTAAAATTGGAAAAAAATGTAAATGTAGATATGACGCAACTGTGAGCGTTGGAAGATGCATGGATGGATGGATGGTTGGTTGGAAGATGGATGGATGGTTGGATGGTGGGTTGGAAGATGGATGGATGGTTGGATGGATTGATGGATGGTTGGAAGATGGATGGATGGATGGATGGATGGTTGGAAGATGGATGGGAGGATGAATGAAACGGCATCAAAGGACCCATCCAATATAATTCAATATGGAATGAAGTAAAAAATGAAATTTGAAAAAAAATTTTAATGATGAAAAAATGATAAAATGATGAAAAAAACGATAAAATTTAAAAAAATTATGGAAATATAAAACAAAGATGACATTACGAACAAAATTTGAAACGATCCGTTAAAATGTCAGATTTGACGCTATCACAGATAGCATCTTCAACAACTGAGTCAACTTTTTTAATAACATTTTTGTTCTATCTCTTTATTATCATTGTCAACATAATCAACATTAATTGTAATATTCATCGTTACTTCATTATCACCACCTTCATCAAAATCATCATCGTCATTATCATCTTTCGATATTAACAAAGTTTAGTTTCGCTTTCCTTTTCTTAACTATCGTTTATATCATTTTATATGGCATCATCGTTATTATCACCATGTTTTCATCCTCATTACACATCATCTAAGTCCCCCAAAATACACCATAGATAACAATACACAACGTATACACCCAAATATCCAAAAACCAACCTCCTTGAACTTTTGACAGCTGCATGTTAGTACTCTTTGACGGCTGATTGGATGGAGGCATAGGTTTGTGGGACTGCCCCGTGGCTCTATAAATAGCTTGAACCCAAAGTGACCTTTCGTTTTCGTCTTCGGTGGCAAAGGTCGTCTGGTCACCTTCACGCACGATGTTGAAGTAGTACTTGCCGCCTTCCATGCCTGCATTGCATCGCGAAATAATGTAATTATGCCGATAAGAACTACAATATTTACGAGACCAGTTTCGATTTCAAATGGAGTCCTCATCCTATCAAGAACAAAAAGTGCATGCTACATTGAATCACGTGTATTAACATTAACATTCAAAATCATTGACACCCGAATACGAAATCTCTAAACAACAATAGCAATGATGATAGGACCTACGTAAGAGAAATTATTCCAACTAATCATTACAAAAATGTTAGCCAAACTAGAAGATAATGATTAATGATAAAAAGATGACGATGGTAATAATAAAAAAAAATGATAACAAAAATGATAACAAAAATGATAACAAAAATGATAACAAAAATAATGATGAAGAGAAAAACTAATGAAGCTAGCTGGCGTCACGTTTTAATGGCAATTTAAATTGAAGAAATTTAATATTGTCCATAGCTGTGTGCTGTTACGTAACGTAATGAATGATGATAGTGAAGAAGAAAAGATGATGATGAAGATGGTGATGTGATGATAGCGATGATGATAACGATCATGATGGCGCGAGTGAATATTATAAAACTAAATAAAAATGACGATGACGTTCATATATATGACGATGAGAATGACGACAAAAAGGGCTCATGACGATTTCAACGATAATGAACATAAAAAATGATGTCACAAACTACTTTATGTTTGGCATGTTGGCTCGATTATCATGTAATTTATCATCAGTATCATCATTCCTATCATAAACTCATTATCATCACCAGCACACACTCATCGTCATCCTCATCGTCATCATCATCAATAAGGTACACTCATTGCCACCATCAACATACACTCATCATTGCTACCATTGTTAAAGGACATATCTGTAGGTTTGTTAACGCGAAAACATTCTACTTTATTTTTCCATTATTTTAATATTTTTCTCTTCATTTAATCTCGGATAAATTATTTTCTGTTTTGTTCAAACTTAAATAGGAACGAAAACATCTGTCAGTCTGTCTGTTTCCATCATCATCATTCATCATCATCATCATTATTGACATCATCATCGTCATTACATCATCACCACACAACTACCTTTACCATTATAAACACCATATCACCATTAAAGCAGACATCATCGTCTCCACCAATATTCATCATCTTCAATTTCTACGTCCTTATCACCATCACCATTAACAACCGTCGTCATCATCACCACCACCATTATCACCACCCTCTTCATCATCATCACCATCATCATCACCACCACCATCATTATCATCACCGCCACCATCATCTTCATCATCAGCATAGAACCTTCTAGAGGTTCGCAGTAATCAACAGTGAATCCGTCCAACTGTTGTATCTCTACTGGATCCTGCTTGCGTTCGTGGTAGCTACACATAGCAAACGTGTACTGGGATACCTGTGAATACGCAAATGAATGCAAATAAATACAGCGTTGTATATACCCAAAAATGTATATACAAACAACATACACAAAAATGTATATACAAACAACATACACAAAAATGTATATACAAACAACATACACAAAAATGTATTATACAAACATGTATTCAAAATTTAGAATTATTTTAAGGCTGGGAGACTCTGAAGTTCTAAGAAACTCGTACGGCCAACCAGAAACAAAAACAATACAAACATAATAGTACAAAAAGGTATATAGAAAATATACTTAAACATGTACACAATCTAACCCTATCTATCTACACACTAACGAACGCTAAGATCTATGTATCCATAGACACACAAACATATAGACACGCAAACACAATGATGACGTAAACATACACAAATATATACAATATCTTCAATATTTACATTCAAACGTATATACAAACATATACATGAATACACGAACAAATATATATGCTTACATAAACACATGAGACATTCAAATAATTGCAATTAAAAAGCCCAAACATCGCTACAACGACGACAACAGCAGCAACAACAACCACAGCCACAACAGCCACAATTGCAACAGCCACAACTGCAACAGCCGCAACAACAGCAAGTAAAGCAACGAAGAACCTGAACAAGAACGTAATAACGTTTCTTCCATCTTTTCCATACTGATCTCCCTTGAGCGTACAAATATCTGTGGAAGGCCAAAACATACAAAGCATATTAATTTCATGCGTTCGTATCTTTTCATGTTTGTTTATTTGTCTGTGTGTGTTTGTATCTATGTGTGTGTGCACGTGCAATTGCGTGAGTGATAGTTTGTTATTGTATTTTCATAAGCGGGGTGTCAGAGTAATTCGATTGTTTCATAACATGAATTCTTCCGCACAAGTGTTTGCCTCGTCTGTTTGTTGTTTGTTCACTTGTTGACCATTTCGCATGCATAACCATTCTGATGGTTATGACGCGTGTGTGTTTGCAAGTGTGTTGTACATGAAAGCGATTAAGACATCATAAACTAACGCAATATATATGTGTGTATAAAGTATGTGTGTTTGTGAGTGCCATGCATGCATCCACATTGAAGTATAACATCATAAAAAAAACAGAAAAGAAAACAGTTGACAAAATTGAGAGAGAGCGTGCGAGAGAGAGAGAGATAGCTAAGAAAGAAAACCTTAGTTTAATTTTTGAGCTGACTAAAGAAATGTCGAACAAAACTCATGCAATTACATGATGAATGTCAGCAGAGCAGTGTGACGAGGCGTGGCGATACAAACAAAACGAATAAATAAATCAAACAACCAGCCAACCAACCAACCAATCAACCATTTAACCAATCAATCAACAATTTAACCAACCAACCAGCCAGCCAACCAACCAACCAACCGACCAACCAACTAACCGACCAACCAACTAACCGACCAACCAACCGACTAACCCGCAGTGTTTCAAATTTTGAGGTTTATCAATCCTAATGGCGATTTTGATCTTCAGATTTTTATCAGGGCAGTTTTTGGTGGTGGTCAGTTGGTACCATTCCGGGGTCTTGGGGCTGGTAGCAGTGGGTGTTATTATCACCTGTGTGCCGTGGTGGAGATGGGTTAGGTTTATTGATGGGGACGACGACAATGATGAAATGATGACGATGGTGATTAAAGTTTGATGCATACAGTAATGATGGTGATAATTATAAAATGGTGATAATATTGATGATGATATTAACTCTGAAATAATTGAAAATACTCAATTAAAAAACGCAACTCAAAATATAGGTTTCCAATGCATAGTACAATTCAATACCATACAATACAAGATAACACAACACAATAAAACACAATACAACACAACAGAATGATGATGTTAAAAAAAAACATTGAACTCATCATCATCATCCGAACTCTCATCTTAATTTTCATAATCATTTTCTTCGATATAGCCAACATACCAAAATATAATCATCTAATCAACATCATCATCACCACCACCGTAGTAATCATCATCATAACCGATGACGTCATCATCAAAACGTATACGTCATCATCCGCGGAACGACCATAAATATGAAATCTCATAGAACGGATGCACTGAGAAAGATAAAAAGAAACATTGAATGAAATAAATTTTAGCAAACGAACCAACGCTGACAACCACTACAAAGATATATCAACGAAAAAATACCACAAAGATATATCAACAAAAACACTTAAAAAATGTTATTGCGAAAAAATACAACTAACAATAACACAACAACAACAACAACAAAAACAACAACAACATACGTGATATAAAAACAACAAAACAATAACACAACAAAACAATGAAAAACATGATAAAAAAAGCATCAGCAAATCAACCAACAACACAATAACAACCACATTTCGTCAACAGGAAACCAGCCGACAACAAAATAATTTCTTCTCAAAAATGTCAAACCGGAAAAAACATTGCAATGTGATGCAAATGCTAAAAGATAACACACACACAACACAGCACAAACACCATTATCATAATCATTATCATAATAAACATCATCATCATCATAATCATCATCATAATAACCATCATCATCATCATGATCCTTATCAGAACCTACCCTTCCAAGTTCCTTATCTTCTAGACTGAGAAGACCTGAACTCTCAGTGAACAGCTTGACTTTGACTACTGGCAAAGGGTAGTTCGTCGTGAAATCGCCTTGCGTGTCCCAGCTGTGTGTGTATTATATATATATATATATATATATATATATATATATATATATATATATATATATATATATATATAAAGTTTGTCTTATCAATTTTCCTTACTAGAATTTTCTTCTGGAAGCTGTTCAATTTGTTAAAAATACAACTATCCAAGTTCATCATGAAAATTTAATGAAACTGTTTTTATCCGAATTCATCCTGCAGATAGGGCCTTATCTTAAAGTCAATAATAACGATAAATGCAAATTACAAGAGCAAAGGCCTTGGTTATATAAATTCTCTATATAAACTGCAACAAGTGCCGAAGATGATTGAAAAATCGAAATAGTCCTATACACTCGAGAATAAATCAAAAAACTGTATATTAATGATAATGATGACGGATGAGTAGGAAAATGATGAAGAAAATTATGACTGAAAATGATGATGATAAAGATGACGATGATGATGATGAAAATGATGGCGACTACAATGAAAGAGTGATAAAACATCTTCCCAGCAGCAAGCAGGTGGAGATCTTGGCAATTGATTTATAGGAGTTTCATCATTTTTATTTCATTAGCAATTAATTTACCATTGAAAAATAGCGACAACGTTTTAAGAGGTAGCAAAAATATGAATGCATTAAATAGCATTTAATATAATATTTTCATCAATATTATTAATGAAATTTAACAAAAATATGAAATGAAAGCACCTAATATGTAATTTGAATCAATATTATTAATGAAATTTAAACAGGTATCAAATATAACCACTGATATAGTTCAAGCAAACGTAATCTTCTATCTTCTACCTGCCATCAGCACTAATGTGTAGAAATACTATTAAAAATTGTTGAAGAAGCATAACTTGACACTTCAGTCTTATTATTACTGCTACATATCAGTATAAATTAAATACCACGACAATAAATTCCTTTACTAATAAATAAAATGTGATAAAACAAATTTTTTAATCTACACAAGTAAACTTCTAACTCCTGAAGCTTAACTAAACTTCTAGATAGCATTAAATACTAATTATCAGGTAGATTAAACCCTCTAGAAGCAGCCATCATTCATAAATACTACTTCATGACTATAATTAGTTTCGTTGTAGTAGTAGTAGCAAGTAGTGGTAGTAAATAGTAGTAGTAGTATTATTATTAGTAGTAGTATTAGTAGTAGTAGTAGCGGTAGTAGTAGTATTAGTAGCAGTATTAATAGTAGTAGTAGTATTAGTAGTAGTAGTAGTAGTAGCAGTAGTAGTAGTAGCAGTAGTAGTAGTAGAAGTACTACTACTAGCAGACGATAAAAGAAGCAACAGTAACAGTAGTAGCGGTATGGGAGTAGTTATATTATAAATAATAATTACATCCACTGCAGTAAGTAGTTATATAGCCACAGTTAACAGTTCAGAATATAGCAGAGACAGCGTTTGAATCAGGTTTCCACTGAAGAACATTATAAGAAGCAGCGATCCTACCATTTCGGCTATCAAGTGGTCTGAACAATTGATTAAGATTAAAAAAATAAAAAAATACCAAATAATGTTTATTAAGATAATTTTTTTTCTCTTCCAGATACATTAACGCTTTTATTGGAGCACGTGATTCTGATGACGTCTATTGTCACGTGAAAAATTCGTGTAAAAGTGAGCATAGATTTCAATTCATTAGAATAAGTACCATTCAATTGAACAGTGCTAAGGTTAGCCAGTGTACTAGCGTACTTATAATAAGAATGTGAACGCGAACATATGCAGAGTTAAATAAATTAAGTACTATCAATAAGTGAGGGTCTGGAAATTTTAGATTACAATTCAGAGGCATGCGTGCGTAGTTTTAATGATAAAAAAATAATTAATGCAATTAAAGAAAACAAATAAAAATACGAAAAAAAAATACAAAAGTATGAACCTCTCTCAAAGAAACAAAAACCAAAACAATAACGAATGAATATATAATGAAAAAAATCAACAACAACAACAGCAGCAACAACAACAACCAACAACAACAGCAGCAACAACAACCAACAACAGCAATAACAACAGCAACTACAACAAAAACAGCAAAACAACAAAAACAGCAAAAACAACAGTAACAACCAAATCGACACAACGGCAATAACAAGGACAACAAAAACAAAAGAACATCTGAATAGCAAGTGAGTGAGTGAGTGAGTGAGTGAGTGAGTGAGTGAGTGAGTGAGTGAGTGAGTGAGTGAGTGAGTGAGTGAGTGAGTGAGTGAGTGAGTGATATTTTTGTTCTACTTGCAAACTGTCAACATCAACTAAAATTTGTCTGTTATTTGTTTATAACGACTGTGTAACAGGAATGATAACGATGATGACGACAACGATGATGAAGATGGTGACAATGGTAATGATGACGACGATAAAAATGATGGTGGTGACAATGGTGGTGATGACGACGATAAAAATGATGGTGGTGACAATGGTGGTGATGACGACGATAAAGATGATGATGATAATGATGACGATGATGATGATGATGACAAAATGAGGACGACGATGATGAAGACGATAACAACGATGAAAATGATAAAGATGAGGAAGACGATGACAAAGAAGGACAAAGACTCTATCAGATGATAACGTAAAATGATAAATAGAATGAGAATGAACCGGAGATATCCGTAAAAGAACGAGTACAAATGAAGATGATGATGATGGAAGCTGAAGATGACAGTGAAAGCGGGAAGAAAATAAAGAAGATGATGATGAAAAAGAAGAAACCGATGATGATGACTAGGATGATAACGGACGAAAAATGATAGAGATGATGACGAAGAAGAAGATGGACGTTGAAAAAATTGTCTTTCTTGATTAGGATGCATGTGCCGTTCAAATGCAAAAGAAAAATAATTTCCAAACATTGCCATCTAATGCAGTTTCAGTGTGTGCGTGAGTGTGTGTGTGTTTGTGTGTGTGTGTGTGTACCTAGTTATGTTTGTGTTTAAACGTATTTTAAAGTTGAAAGATGGAATAATGAAATATTAACATTGTTCAAAATGAACGCATGCATATTAAATACAAAAGCTCTTAGACACGACTACCGACAAATAGCACATGAAATAAACCAATATAACATTACATATACACAGATGTAAATTCTAACAAACGCGTCAACAACATCACTAACAGGCTGTAAAATAATGATGGGCGTTACGCGTGCACGCTACTACGATACAACGTACGCAACACGCATACATCAACACAGCTTACAACATACATCAGTGTACAACAACATAAAACCTTGGAAAAAAGTCTAACCCAGGGCTTAAGCTAAATGTTTAATGTAAGTGCAAACACGCACACGCACACACATAAGTTTAAATATACGTCCATACACGTACATACACGTACACACACACACACACAGACAGACACACACAGGTATATTTATTTATCTACTTTGATATATTTATTGACGTATATTAATAATTTATAAAGACAGAAGATTTTAATGTAACAATCATTGCTCCTGAGGTGCCAATGATGTATTAGTACGTTATAACAACACGGCAACAAAACGCCGTGGATCAGTTCACCAAAAAAAAATTGACTGCATGTGACATTTCTGAAAAAAAGTTTCACAGAAAAATTTTTTCATCACGGAAAATATGCGAATAATGAAACAATAAAGTAGAAAAAAGGCAAAAACAAAATACTAAAAACCATAAACAATACATTATAAAAACAACTAAACAACAAACAAATAAATGGGTTAATATAAATTAAACATACAAAAAAACCCAAAACTTATGAAAAAGTAAACAACCCCCTCTTCATATACACACATACACGCACACACACAAACACACAATCACATACATACACTAACGCACATATACATATACACAGATACACAACAGTCTACACACAAAATAAACGCAATATATACAAACACAAAAACAGACAAAATAAAACCAAACAACAACAACAAAAACACGTCTATATGTTAAAATTTTTCAAGATTTTTCCCACGGTAACTGTTGTTGGATCAGTTGATTCCCAAGAACATTTTTACAACGAGCAAAATGATGACGACGACGACGATGATGATAAAGATGATGACTATGAGGAGAGGAGAAAAATGATGGAGAAAAGGATAATGATAATGGTGATGATTAAGAATTAAACGATGATTAAGAAGATGATATGATGGTAACTGAAATGAAATGATGATATCAAAGTTGATAGATAAACAGAAATTGAAAATACGATGCGCACGCACGCACACACACACACACACACACACTCACACACACATAGGATCAAACACACACAAACACACACACACACACATAGGATCAAACACACACAAACACACACACACACCTACATACCATGGTCTGGAAGCTTCTGCCTGATCCGTCTGCAACTTGTCGGCCCCATCGACTTCCATCGTGCAGTAGACGATCTTGTTTGCCGGCAGGGACTTCAAACCCTTCACCTCCATGACAACCACCTGATGACGTAATGATGACGTGACGATGGTGACGAGCCGGTGATAATAGTGATTAGGATAATCCTGACGATGATGATGGCGATGATGGTGAGGACGATAACGATGATGACGTGATGACGAAACGATGACGTAATGATGACGTAATGAGCCGATGATAATGATATTCTGAATATTAAATGAACGGCTATAACAGAACATAAAATTCATTATTTTACTGTGTTTGAACTACTCGAAATAGAAATGAATAAATGAATGAATGAATGAATGAATGAATGAGTGAATGAATGAGTGAATGAATGAATGAATGAATGAATGAATGAATGAATGAATGAAGAATAAATAAATAAACGCATGAATGAATGAATGAATAAATGAATAAATAAATAAATAAACGCATGAATGAATGAATAAATGCATGAATGAACTAAAAAACGAAGAATGAATGAAATGGGAATAAATAAAGGAAATAATGAACGAAGGGACGAATGAACTTAAACAGCATGTTGTGCCATATATGAATAATGTTCAGCCCATGTAGGTTCAGCCAGGCAAAATCACGCGTGAAGTACATGTAGTAGTCGTTATGTGGCTTTTGGTGTGTGTGTGTTTCTGTGTGCGCGTGCGTGTGTGCGCGAGTATGTGACAGTTCCTTCGTTCGTTCGTTTATTCATTTATTTATCTACTTATTTATCTATCTATCTATCTATTTACGATACGATATTTTATTTATTTAAAAAAAAAAAATGAAGCCAGGATGACTGTGATAAAGATCATACTGAGCTCATCTAGCACAGCCACCTGAAAACAAATGTATAGAAATACACATATTTACATCCGAACGTTAAACAGATTCATCCACTGCAAACAGACCTCCATAGCGAAAGTCAGAACGAGATCAACTTTCGAGAGTGCAGGCTCATTCTCCTCGGACATGTCCATCTTGGTCACTCCACTGCTGTTCGTCCTGGGTTAATTAATCATAAATATGACGATGCTAACGACGATGGCGGTTGTACTGATGCCAACAACGATGCAAGTAACGTAAATACGAATAATTGATATAGAAGAAACAACAACATGACTATTATTATTATTACAAGTCAATTTGTACAGCGCTATTTACAAACAACAATGCAAGTAGGAACAATTAGGTAGCAACAAAAATAACATAAGTAATGAAATTTAAGTGACAACAATTAAACAAGAACAAAAACCAAAATAACAACAATGTAACCAGCAGCAAAGTAACAAAAATATAAGCTATACAGGTATTACTAAGGAGTAATAAACCATTGGACGAAAAATTTTGATTGAAAAAGGTAAAACAACTCCAACAACATCAAAACATACTGCCTCTCTACTATAAAGGCAAACACAACACACAGGATGGTACCTATATCAAGCTGATTAACTTTGATACAATACAACCATATAAAATAACCACGTGGCTGCAAGCTCGAGAGCAAAACATCTTAACCACATGTATACCACTGTTTATGAAGGAAAAAATACTTATACTATGACATTATGGATGAATGTGTAAATATAGAAAAAACAACCACATAAATATTTACATAGAAATATATATATATATATATATATATATATATATATATATATATATTAGTACATATTAAACATACATAAAATCAAGGAAACAATAAAACGTACAAACTTTGCAACATACGCAAACAACATTAACATACAAAGCAAACACACAACACAAACACACAAAGCACACATACAAAACAAACACACAACACAAACACACAAAGCACACATACAAAGCAAACACACAACACAAAGCACACATAAAACACACACATACAAAACAAACAT
>NW_008705459.1:2543078-2555996 GCF_000326865.2 Helobdella robusta | reverse complement strand
ATACATACATACATACATACATACATACATACATACATACATACATACATACATACATACATACATACATACATACATACATACATACATACATACATACATACATACATACATACATACATACATACATACATACATACATACATACATACATACATACATACATACATACATACATACATACATACATACATACATACATACATACATACATACATACATACATACATACATACATACATACATACATACATACATACATACATACATACATACATACATACATACATACATACATACATACATACATACATACATACATACATACATACATACATACATACATACATACATACATACATACATACATACATACATACATACATACATACATACATACATACATACATACATACATACATACATATATATCCGGCATCATGGTGAGTAAACAGAATTTAACGATTAACGAAGTTTTGTGCTATTTATTTAATAATTACGAGTTTTTGAACAACGATATATTTATTAACAATGCGTCCGACTTCTATAGCTCGGAAGAAATCTCGGCTGCCCTCAAACAGATCAAACACGACATCAATCTCCTAAAGATTGATGTTAATTTCGATACACCACGTGGTCCTAAAAAGAAAGAAAAAAGAGACAAACTACGCGAGACCTTTCGCTACTTAGGGCTAGACCGCGAAAAAAAATTATCAACAGAGCTTCCTACATACGTTAGCTCTAACTTACGAGTACCTAATAACGACTCTATTCTTAAATTTAACTTCAATGAAATCAAAAACGACATATGCAATATGCTGCACAATCAGCAACTCTATCTATGCAGCATGCTGAACGCAGCCCCTCGAGTTCATAAAAGTGAACTTAATACCAACAACACCAACGTAAACAATGTTAAAAGCTACTCGGTAGCAGCAGGACAAAAACACGCCTCGTACAGCTCGGATGCATCATCTCCCAAGATCGTTCATCCAGCTTCGTCCATAATCAGCACACCACCATCTGATGAAACCTCGAAGCAGGGAACCCAATCGCTGGTGGATCTCAACGTTGTAGCTGCTCCTGCTCATTCTTCACTTTCAACTCCTAACAATAACATCAATAAAAACAACTCTAATTCCAGTAGCCACGAAGGCTCTTGGAGCACTGTTACTTCAAAAAAAGAGAGAAAACACACTCCAATTACTGTAGGTTCCAAACAACCTGGGTCCTTCAAATTATCTGCAGCTCCTTTGCCTCCCAAAAAAATTGTTTTTGGGGTAGGTAAATTGAAAAGCTGCGTCAAAGAAGAGATCCTTGAACATCTGGAAACTATTGGACTGACCGCTGCAGAATGCGTACCAGTCTTTAAATTCTCTCCCACTCGTCCTCAACCTTCAACCAGTGATCCATCAACAAAATTCCGCATAACTATTTTTAAACATCAGGAGATGATTTTTACCAATCCTGAAAATTGGCCTATCGGCGTGGAAATTCACCCTTGGTTGTTTCATGCTCGACCACAGCATTTGATAAAACCCACTACAACTTCACTACCAAATCATTATCCTGTCGACCTACCAAATGTTAATACACCATCGCTGGTCAACTCACATCAGCATGTAGAAAACACAGTTGAGGTAGCTTCCATTTTAACTTCTTCGAAAGAATCCACTCAGCCAGTCGAGTCAGTCACGATGGGCCCTTCTCAGCTGGTCGAACCACATAAACAACAACAAGCCTCATCGATGATGAGTCCTCCCTCCGATGTCAATTCTGCGACATCAATAAATCCCGACAATGGCTGTTAACAATACTTATTTCACAATCAATTCTATTCAACAACATCCTCAACCATCAAACAACGACGAAGATGATCAACACTTTAACGCATACAATACACACATCGACCCCACAAAGAACCTCCTAGATTCATTCACCAGACAGTCATCCTACTACACCACAAGAGATCTACTCAACATTCTAGAAGCCAAGTACATCAACAATCATGATCGCCCTCTACCTCTACTTCACATAAACAGCAGAAGTCTTTTAAATAAAACTTCTGACATTTTAATTTTAAATAAATTTTTATCTTATTTTTTTCCCATTATTATTATTTCAGAGACATGGCTGAATGACGAAACCGCTAAACTAGTTCGTATGAATGATTACAATTTTGTTTTTAAAAATAGGTCTGACAGAATAGGTGGTGGAGTCGGAATCTTCATCAGATCAGGCATTGAATTTTCTATGATAAACAATTTGCTTCTGAACGACACCATTATTGACCTTCTTGGTGTCAATTTACAATTAAACAACACACACGTAAATATTTTAGCAGTATATAGACCCCACAACACTGACCCTAATATCTTAATCCAAAAGCTCGAACTTATTTTACCCACATTCAAGCCACACATAAAGAGCTATTTAATTGGCGACTTTAACCTTGACCTCAATAAACTCAACAGTGACAACGTCGTTGCTGACTTCTCTAACCTACTATCATCATACAACTTCTTATCTCTTATAACCTCCTCTACTCGCATCTCAACTTCTTCTTGCTCACTCATCGACAATATCTTTACTAACAACCTAACTTCTCACTTATCTGGAATAATTCTGTCTGACATATCTGACCATTTCCCTATATTCGCCATCGCTTCCAAATCAGAAATCTCAAACCATGCCCCTATTAAGCACTTCAGAAACCTAACTGAAGAATCTATAAACAACATCAACAATTTCTTATCGAACTACAACTGGAATTCTTTGACTTCTCTAAAAAATGTCAACGACTGCTGCTCTGTTTTGAATACTATCTTAACTCGCTCTCTAGACACTTTTGCCCCCCTCCGTCCTGTCAAAAACAAAAAAAATGCTGGATCAATGACAACATTCTAAGTCTTGCAAAAAAAAAAAAAAAAAACTATACATCATAAGCCTTAAATATCCAACCACCCGCAACATTGCCACCTACAAAAGCTTCAGAAACATGTTCACATCTATTAAACGAAAAACTGAACGAGACTACTTCTCTAACAAACTTGAAGACGCACATAACAATGTTGGACAAAAATGGAACGCTATCAAAAAAATTCTAAACTAGCAACCTCCTAACTCATCAATCACCAAACTAACTATAAACAACCAAGCAATTGAAAATAAACAAGAAATTTGTGACCTTCTCAACACCCACTTTGCAAACATCGCTAGTCAACTACTCGCAAACCAACCTCCCAGTACTATCTACTATCAAACCAATACTAGTACTATCAAACCAATACTATCTGCAATAACCAATACGGATTCAGACCCAACCAATCAACTGAGCTTGCTATTCTTGACTTCACTCAGCATATACTAAATGAAATGAATAACAAAAATCTTTCTATTGGCATTTTCATGGACTTATCCAAAGCCTTCGATGTCATCGATCACAAAATACTCCTATCCAAACTACATCATTACGGAGTAAGAGGCACAGCTCACAACTGGATGAGAAGCTATCTTTCATCACGGACACAATATGTTTCTATGGACAACATCAATTCAAAGCACGCTTTTATTCATCACAGGGTGCCACAAGGATCCATACTAGGACCCCTTCTATTTTCTATCTACATAAATGACCAATAATTGGCATTTTCATGGACTTATCCAAAGCCTTCGATGTCATCGATCACAAAATACTCCTATCCAAACTACATCATTACGGAGTAAGAGGCACAGCTCACAACTGGATGAGAAGCTATCTTTCATCACGGACACAATATGTTTCTATGGACAACATCAATTCAAAGCACGCTCTTATTCATCACAGGGTGCCACAAGGATCCATACTAGGACCCCTTCTATTTTCTATCTACATAAATGACCTCTGCAATGTTTCGCCCTCAACCAAATGCGTACTGTTCGCAGACGACACCAACCTTCTTTTTACTTTCAACAACCTACCAGATTGCTCTGAACATATCAATCTTGAACTCCGAAAATACTCTAACTGGTTATCCAATAACAAACTAATCATAAATTATTCGAAATGTGCATACATTATTTTTGGCCCAAAAATACTCCCCAACCAAGCTCCTAACCTAAACCTATTAGTTAATGGTGTTCCTATAAGCCGCACCCTATAAGTCTACCAAATTTCTTGGAATCACCATCACAGAAAATCTTTCATGGAATTCTCACCTACAAACTACCTCAGACAAAATCAACAAACTCACAGGCATCTTCTACAAAATCAAATATAAACTCTCTCTTTCTGCTCTTCGAACGCTTTATTACACATTCATCTACCATTATCTAACCTACTGCATTACACTATGGGGAAATAGTCCAAAAAGCCACCTGAATAACGTAATACTTTCCCAAAAAAGATCAATACGTTTAATTTTTAACCTCAAACCCAATTCTCATACTAAACCCTTCTTCCTAGCAAAAAAATTTTACCACTTAACTTCATCTGTCTTTACTACTCTGCTTTATTCGTTTTTAAATTTATCAACAATCTTCTCCCACCTCAGTTTATCAACTTCTACACATTAAGTAACTCCGTTCAATCTACAACCACTAGACACACCCCTCTCTTCTATATCTACAAAACTCGCCTCAAATTAATCCAGACAAGCATAAAAATAACAGGTCCTAAAATTTGGACAGAACTTGTACCTCCCCATCTAAGAGCCATCATAAACCTACAACATTTCAAGTCAAAATTCCGTGCTTTTTTATTGACACTGAATCTCGACTCCACCACCTAATATCATATTAAGAATACGTTAGAACAAATGATGCGGATGAATGGTCTTTATGAATGGTTAAACATTTATGTGTTTATATATGTACAGAGCGAACATTTACATAGTTATATGTCTATATATGTATGACACGAACATTTACTTATTTATCTTCAATTATCTTTCTGCTTCAGTTATTTTCCTTATTTTATTTCATTAACTATTCATGTATCTACCTGCGGTGGCCACCACAAGACAAACAGTCTTATTCGGTCTCCGCATATTCAACTTCATAACTTTTATTCACTTATTTGATATGTTGTTGATTATGAATAAAACTTTGAAAATGAAATGAAAATGAAATACATACAAAACAAACAATAAACGATATGTGTGTGTGTGTGTGTTGTGTGTGTGTGAAAATATGTTCCGCGTTATTGATGAAAATCACATGCAATGATTTTCATCAATAATTGCATTTCTGACAGTTTTAATCCAATATATATATATATATATATATATATATATATATATATATATATATATATACTATATATGTATATACATGTAGTATATATGTACACACACATATTGAATGTATGTGTGTATTTATCTGTATGTAGGGTATATATGCCAGCATAAGCCCATGTTTAGATTGTAATCAAGTTATTTTATAGCTGAAGCATACATGGCTTGATGACATTTGTTTCTGTCGTTAACTTTCCGGCAGATAAAATGACAACAACAACAACAGCGGCAATAACAACAGCATTAGTAACAACAATGACATTAAAAACAACATTAATAAGAAACAAAAGAAAACATCTATGCAGAAAATTTACATTTAGAATATTAGAGCTTGGCGATAATAAAAAAAAAAAATAAAAATAAGTTCTGGCGAATTGTGAATGACATTTTTGCATCGTCTTCATCACGTGCATCACAAACATAACGGCCATCACCATCATTACAAAACTCTCACTCCTATCAACGATGATTCCCAATGTGAATGAAATAACATGCATTTTGAACTAGCAACACGATCTTCACACACACACACACTTAATCATCAAAACAAACAAATGACGACTAACTTTTTATATCTGTTCAGCTTCAGTGTATACTTGGTGTCGTTGGAACCCTTGGTAACTGGCACGCTCTCTAGGTTGGCCATAAGCATGGCCACTGCGGTCCTCAACTCCTCCACGTACAACGTGTCCATCTCTTTCACCACGAATCGTGGCAGGGCCCTACGTCTCTGATGGGCGCGTGAATAAAACGCTTTTGAAGTGTGGTGTGGTTGATCTCGGTCGGTTGTTTGGTTGGTTGGTTTTCATATATGTGTGTGTGTGTGTGTGTTAAAGGTTAATGGTTAAAGGTTTCTCTCTCTCTTTTGCGTTTGCTTCAGAGGTTTCAACGACAAACACACACAGCGTACATGAATACGCGTGCAAACCACGCATCATACACATTGCATATGATAGGCGGGGATCTCTTTCTATTCAAACCCAGTCATTGCAATAGCAAGACCAGTGTGTGTGTGTGTGTGTGTGTGTATGTGTGTGTGTGTGTGTGTGTGTGTGTGCGCGCGTGTGTGTACATCATTTAAATTTTTAGCCTCTGCTTGACGAAAATACTTTAATGACAAAACTCTATATACACCACAAATTCTGTCACCACTGCTATTATTATTATTATTATTATTATTATTATTATTATTATTATTATTATTATTATCATTCACGATAGGATATAAACAACAAAAATAATTGAAAAATAAATAAATAATAATAATAATATACAGAAAAAAAAAATCAAATAATAAAAAAATTCTAACAGGCAGGCAGAAAAGTAATTAGAAACCAAAACAGCCATAAATCAAAATCAAGAAAAAAGAAAAGAGAAATGATAAAGAGCGACAGAGAGAGAGAGAGAGAGAGAGAGAAAAGAAGAGAGAGAGAAAGAGAGAAAGAGAGAGAGAAAAATAGGGAGAGAAGAGAGAAAAAGAGAGAAAATGATAAAATGAGAGAAGAAATAGAGTACTAGATAGAGTGCAGTACAGTGAAGAGTGGCAGACAGATGAGTAATTAATGTGATGGGGTGTGATGTGGTGAACCTAAATCACATCATATTTTTGATGCAATGATGCATATTGCTGTTGTAGTTGGTTGGCTAGCTGGCTGACTGGTTGGTTGGTTTGATGGGGTTGATTATTTGGCTGATTAATTGGCTGGTTGGCTGATTGGTTGGTTGGATGGGATTGATTGTTAGGCTGATTGGTAAGTTGGTTGATTGGCTGGTAAGATGGGGTTGATTGTCAGGCTGATTGGTTGGTTGGTTGGTTGGCTGGTTACACTAACAGAAGCACTGCCTGGTTCAAAGAGCCATTACCCTTCCATATTATTCCAAGCCGGAATTATATTTGTAAACGAGTGAAATAGTTAATTAACTGGATTTATGAAAACATAAATTAAAAAAGAAAACTAATATTTGTTTTTAACTTTTAATCATAAAGAATCAGTAATTCTAACAAAGTTTTGTCGAAAAAAAATAAATTTCATTATAGAACGCAGTTGCAATGAAAAATGTATAAATGAAATACGATTACAGTGCATTAAGGAGAGTAATGAATGTTCATAAAAACACATTAGAACAATCAAAACAAAACAAAGTCTGCTCGATAAAAGTGCATGCAACTATGAAAGACAATCAATAATGTAATAATGATAAATACCAAGCAGGACATAACTAACTAACGACATCAACAATAATAATAAGAAGTGCAACATAAACAACATGTCATTTATTCATTTGTCCATTCATTCAGTCATTTGTCCATTCATTCATTCATTTGTCCATTCATTAATTCATTTGTCCATTCATTCATTCATTTGTCCATTCATTTATTCATTCATCCATCCATTCATTTATTCGTTCGTTCGTTCATTCATTCATATATCCATTCATTCATTCATTCATTCATTCATTCATTCATTCATTCATTCATTCATTCATTCATTCATTCATTCATTCATTCATTCATTCATTCATTCATTCATTCATTCATTCATTCATTCGTTCATTCATTCATTCATTTGTCCATTCATTAATTCATCCATTCATCCATTCATTCATCCATCCATCCATCCATTCATTCATTCATATATCCATTCATTCATTCATTCATTCATTCATTCATTCATTCATTCATTCATTCATTCATTCATATATCCATTCATTCATTCATTCATTCATTTATTCATTCATTCATCCATTCATTCATTCATTCATATATCCATTCATTCATTCATTCATTCATTCGTTCATTCATTCAATCATTCATTCATTCATTCATTCATCCATCCATCCATTCATTCATTCATTCATTCGTATATTATCTAGACCAAACATAATCATATATTATTGTCACTAGCAAAAAAATGAAATTAACAAGAACGCAAAATGCCAAACGCAAAGAAACTTCACGCAATGATTATCATTCCATTTAATTGAACTGAAAAAAATGATGTTTAAAAATCAAATAAATAATTTCCCTATGAATGAATGAATGAATGAATGAACGAGTGAATGAATGAATGAGCAAATGAATGAATGAATGTTTCAGCAAAAAAATTCAAACGCGAGAAATCCTTCAAGTTATCAAAATGTAATAAAAACTTGAAGAAAAAAACCGGACCAAAGAAGATAATGCCTATCATTGAAGGATAAAAATGCTACTGCTATCTAAACATGCCATTAAGATGTATGAGTGAATGAATGAATGAATGAATGAATATATGCAAATTTGCATATATCAGCTACGCCGACTAACCTACTCAATGTATGTATGTATATATATGTAAGTATATGTATGTATGTATGTATATGTATGTATGTATATGTATGTATGTAACTGTATGTATATGTATGTATGTATATGATGCATGTATGTATATATATATATATATATATATATATATATATATGTATGTGTATGTATGTATATGTATGTATGTATGTACATGTTTGTGTCCAAAAGAGCCATGGTATGATCCCAGAAAAAGAGAGCAACTAATAGCGGTGAAAAATGCGTGCCAACCACGCAAACGCAAGAGAATCACGCACGCACATTGCAATCATCATTGCTAGTCCAGAACTAAAGTAGTAATAATACAACACTGCATGCATCTATATATCTATATATCTAATCATCGTTACTAATGATAATGATGATGATGACAGGAATGACGATGAAGTTGATAACAGAAATGGTGATAATGATGATAGCAGAAAGAGTGTGTCATAGCCCTATAAAACGTTTAGCTCTGATGATGACGCGTTTTCATCAGTCATTTTTTTTCATTAAAAAAAAATCAGAATTGTTAATACCGACATATCATCGCAGAGCGCTTGTTGTTGTGTTATTAAATTCTGTAGCAAATGGGTGCTCATTTTACTATCCTCTGACCACCATCATAATCATCAAAGAATAATCCCAAAAATTTCAATAATCATCATTCTAATCACCGCCCCCTAATCCACCATCACCATAATCATCATTATCACCATTACCACTCTAACCCACCATCATCAATATCCTCATTATCACCACCGTCCTAACTAACTCACCATCACCATAATCATAATCACGTGATCAAGTAACTCACCTTTACGAGCTCCTCTGCAGCGTGCAGTCTGCCATCTAGCTCTCGCCTCACTTGGGCGGCTTGTTCGTCCACGTTGTCCAGCTGTGACGGTTGAAATTATTTTCCACTTTTATCATTCATCAAAAAATTGTCAATGGCGGTAGATTTAGTATAGCGAAATCCTTGAAAAACAACATTAAAGTAGAAGTATGCTACAATATTATTTGATGTTATTCATGCCATTACGTGCTGTTCAGATTTTAGGAATTGATGTCTATGAGGCAGTTTCATATCAACTGCAGAATGCTGCGTTGTTCAGCTGTAAACATACGCACGATAGCCTGCAACGTGACGCCGATAACGTAACGACAAAATTACGAAGATAGAAACATTTCAACAGCAAACAACACACAAATAAAAATAAATCCAGAAACAAAATGAAGAAAACAATCCAGAAACAACAAAAACAAGCTAAACATTGTCACCAATATAATAACAGCAGCAACAACACTGGAACAACAACAATTAAAACAACAATTACGGAACACAAAACAACAAAAACAAACACTACATCATGATGTTGGCCACTACAGCCAAGACATTATCACATAAACGCACGCACGCACACAACACACACTCACGCATACACACACACGCACGCATACAAACAAACAGAAACAAACAAACAACAGAAGTTGCATTCAAATATTATTAAATTCAGACAACCAATGTTAACTTCAGCAACAGAACATACACTATGCACACAGTTCATTCTGTATATGTTGGCTAGGGCCACACACACACACGTATAACAGTGCAGTACACAGGGACACAGAGCAGAGGCATACACTTAAATTTTTACACACACACACACACACACACACACACACACACACACACACACACACACACACGCATACATGTATGCAACAATCCAAAAACAAAAGAGATAGAAAGAAAATACGAGGAAGAGAGAAAAAGAGAAAGAGGGAGCAAAAAGAATAAAGAGATAGAAAGAACGTGAAAAAAGGAGTCTCATCATTATGGAAAGTTATATCACCACGACAAGCAGCTACAACAAAGCAAGCTTAAACATCCAGGTGACAACAGTGATTAAAAATCATTATATCTGCTGTCATCACAATGATGGTGATAACAACTGCCAGAAAAAAATAATAAAAATGATTACACACATGATTATAATGATTCTGATGAAAATTATGATAATACTAACAATAATAATAATTGTAATTATTATTATTATATAAATTACGATGATGACGTAATTATGGTGATGATGATCGTGATAGAATGGCGACCACCCAGTACCTAAGGTAGAGGGGTCTGCAGATGTGTGCCAGTTTGCATTATTCATCATCAACTGGTCATTTCGTTTTTCATATTTCATCAACATTTATCTCTCTCTCTCTCTCTCTCTCTCTCTCTCTCTCTCTCTCTCTCTCTCTCTCTCTCTCTCTTGTGTTTTTTACGTTTTTTCCACAAAAAATACACAAAATAGACTATTCAATATTGTTGTTTGTCTAGTTAAATCTAGAATATTTTTTCGAGTTAAAAATTAATGTTACGCCTATGGTGGCTTTGAAATGCTATTTATATTCAAAGAAACTTTAAAATAAAAACACAGTAAAATTAAATAAATAAAAATAAAGATATAACAATAAAAACAAAAACAACAACAACAATGATATAACAACAACAACAACAGCAACAACAATGATATAACAACACTAATAACAAGATCAAAAATGACAACGGCGACGATGATGATGTTTATAGATTCAAACATCGTCATGACATTATTACTAATAATCAATAAACAGAATGCAAAAATAAAACAAACTAAAATCAACAACAAAAATAATTATAACAACAAAAACAACAACTATAATAATAATAACAATATTAAGAAAAACAAAAACATTTAAAAAATCATGAACAGAATGGCAACAAAAAATATAACGAAAAGCAATTTTAAAAATTTTACGTGTTGCCTAACAACCATGATGATGATGATGATGATGAAGAGGACGACGACGATGACTGATAATGACTGTGATAATGATACTAGTGAAGATGATGATGATGGCGATGATAGTGACAATTAACCAAAATAAATTGCTCAAAAATTCTATGGCAAATAACTAAAAATAAATTATAGAAGAAAAAGAAGAAATATAATATAAAAATACATATCATTTATGGATATATTAATATATTTTATTCAGTTAATATTATATATAAATAAAATATTAATATAAATATGAAACAAAAGATATGAAAGGAAAAATGAATTGTGTACACGCATGCATAAAAAATATTTATCCTGCTCTGCAAACATACATCCCAATTCTGAAAAAAGATTCAAGAAATGAATACAACAACTACAATAAAAAAAATTAACCAACAATCGAACAAACAAAAAGATAAACAACCAAACGAACAATTAAATAAACAAACAGATAAATAAACAATACACACATAAGTAAAATGAAATGAAGTAAAAGTTAATAAAATTCCATAAAGATGAAAATATTGCAGACAGACGACAGATATAAAGATGAGCAAGGCAGACACTAATAAATATTTTATAGCTATTTTTATGATTTGGAATTTAAAATATTCATACATTGCTGGGCACCAGTCAAAAACAGTCTGACATTAACAGAAAAATACACACATACGCACAAACAAAGACACACACACACACACACGAACATACAAACAAACAAAAACGCAAATCAAACATAGACATAAACAAACAGGCACACAAAACAAACATACACATAAACAAACAGCATGGAAACAAGCAAACATACAAAAGAACAAACAAACAAGCCAACGCAAAAGCAAACATTGGGATGTTAATAATTCCAAAGCAAATTGACTGCACTAAAATCATGAGTATGTTGCATATGTACACTAAATTTGATGAATTGTTGTAGTCATTGATTGCTTCAGGGTTTTTTTTCCAATATTTTAAAACAAATTTCTATTCTCATTACGATAATTAAACATATTTCTATTTATAATAAAATTGAAAAAACACTTGACAAACTCTAAAGTTTGATACTTTGTGTAGGATTTTATATAATGATGTGATTTTGAACTAGTGTTTGCATTTGGAAACTCTCATAGACATAAAAAAATATGAGACAACAAAAACATCAGTGTGTGTGTGTGTGTGTGTGTGTGTGTGTGTGTAGGTGTGTGTGTACGTGTGTGGGTGTCCGTGTGAATGTGTGTGTGACAATATTTGATGAAGCATGAAGAAAAATTTTAATACCAAAGTTGCTGAAACTGCTGCTGATGTATATGTATGTATGTTGTACAACAACCATTACGAATTTTACTACCACAGTTACTACTACTACTACTACGACTACGACGACGACGACACTACTACTACGACGACGACACTACTACTACTACTACTACTACTACGACGACGACACTACTACTACTAATACTAGTGTAGCGTGTGTAGTTGTTATATTTGTTTGTTGTAA
>NW_008705459.1:2528989-2542929 GCF_000326865.2 Helobdella robusta | reverse complement strand
ACCATCATCATCATCATCATCATCGTAACCATCATAATCACAACCGTCATAATCCTGATCAATATAACTATCAGCGCCATCATCATTATCGTTATCATCCTCACCCTCTTCGTTATCATCATCACCCTCTTCGTTATCATCATCATCATCGTAATTATCCTCTCAATGGAGACATCTTTATCATCTGGGCCAGGCATATCCTTCACAACATTAATCTCTCACAACATCATCATTATCATCGTCGTCTTCATCATCATCATCATTTGCATCTAACATAATCATCATCGTCATTGTAATTGCTATCATTATCATCATCGTTATCATCACCATCATCATCAATAGAAACACTTTTATAGCAGTTTCTACCATTCGAAAAAAGGCATTCTCTTCATCAATATTATATTATCATCCAAAAACAATTTAAACATCACTATCATAATCCTCGTCATCATCACCACCATCGTCGTCATCATCATCAGCAGCGTTGTCATCATCGTCACGTGGTCTCTCACAAAAGTCATTATCATCATCATTTTTACCCTCATTAATCATAATGGTGGAATGGAAGCAAAGTGATCATAATAAATAAAAGATTTGGCTATTACTACAGCTACTATTATTAACAAAAGGCTATAACAGTTGAAAACTCTCACGCACACACACACAGACACACACACACACACACGCACGCACGCACACGCACACACTCACACAAATTCAACTCTAACCTGTAGAGCGTTGTAGAGAATTTGATGCTCATATTTCTTGATGCTAAGAATATTCTGAAAGAGATCAAAAAGCTGCTCCTTAGTGAGGATTGCCTCTGAACTTCCCATGTTCACCATGCCCATTCTCTGGGACCATTTGCGTGGGTCTTCGTCTCCTCTGAAGATCTGATCAAACTTTCCCATCCAGGAGTTGAGGACTGTTTCTTTTGGCAGGCCCTCGATCTCTGGCAGACGACGAATTCGTTTCTCTATGTTGTTCTGAAATTTTTTGAAAGTTATTCATATCATATCAACGAACATTCAAGTGTTATTTCAATTCACAATACTTGAAGTGCAATCCAACTCACGGCTTTCAGTTATGGTTCGTCAAAAATTTTTATAAACATCAGGAAATTTAAAATTAGGCATCACTTCCCACACAAAACTTTTTTTCATTTTTAAAAGTAATAATTTAATAAATGTTAATTGAAGAGAAACTGTTGAATAAAAATAAAATGAACATACGACAAAATATGCACCAACTTTAAAAATATCTCTGAAGTCACTGGCAGAACAGAACCCTCCTTTCACCATCGATGCCACACGTTCACTCTTCAAAAATGATTCATAATAACTCTGAACAGCATTCACAAATGCCTCATCAGCTGCAATGCAAAGCTCTCCTCTTAAAAATGACTGAAACCTCTCTTTGGTTGTTTGCAGCTGTTGTTTTGTAAGTTTTGTTTGTCGCCTCACCATATCGGTCGGCTGTTTAGCATTGAATGGGTAGGCTATACATCTCATGACAAAGACATAAATTTGTAATTTCTTTCTACGAATTTCCTCTTCTTTCTCCGCTTTCTCTTGTTCAGTTTCTCTTTCAGAAACTTGTGAGGGACTGGGACTTGAAGGTCTGGGTTCGCGAGGATCACTCCTTATACTACCCCCTGCCTTGTGAATCAAATGGGCCATATTTGCCGTTCCTCCACCGATCATTCCCTGAGAACCACCAGCACCACCTGAAGCGGCCGCAGATCCGCCACTAATCATTCCACTCCCTGACATGGTGGACATGCTTCGTTCCTGTATAAAATTATCCCTTCCACTGGAAGAATAATTGGTGAAACCATCCCGGTGTTGCGAAGAAGTGTCGCTATTTGTGGCACTGACCATGGATATACTTCGTTGATCCATTTGTTTGGGGAAGCCAGGCCTGCTGTGGCTGTCAACGTAGGAAACTTCTTCATGGTGCCCCGGACCCCTCTCCCCGTCAGATTCTTCACTAGATGATGGGTCCAACATGATTTCTTATTTGCATCCGTTTGTGAAGATCAACAAATAAACCGACAATCACAACTATTTTATTTTAAATTTATGTAATTAATGATTTCAAAATTTAAATTTTAATAATATTTCATTAAAATGCCAAACTAATTGCTTGAATAAATAACATTTTTTATTGATTAATTATTGAGCTCTAATATGCCACGTCTATTATATTGTATTATTTTGATAATTAATTTTCCCTTTATTTCATATTTATCTTAATTCTTAATCTTATATTTATATTTCATTTTATTTTTGGCAAATCCAAAATATAAAAAACACTCATCTCTTACTTCATCAACGAACAAACATTATTAAAAGAAACGCAAACTAAACTCGGAAAATACAAATATTATTCCAAATAAATTATTTTAATAACTCAAAAAAGAGCATTAGATTTCATTTTGAGAAGTTTGAAGGAAATTAAAAAGAAAATACAAATAGATTGTATAACGATGACTGCAGTTGTTGCAGCAGGTTCTTGTATACATTTAAATGGCCTGGAGATGTAACTGCATCCTAATTAAATGAGAAGATATTTCGATTTCTCTTCTAATTGAATCAACAAGCAAATCGATTTTTAATTATTTTATTAATAAAATTTTTATGTATATTTCTATTTAATACAATCAAATAAATAATTTTGTCAAATATTTCCCTTTTTTGAAATTTTTAACATTTTGTATTATCTTGTATGGTCATATACGGTTGCACGCATATTGCAAGTTCATACTGAGTTATGTAAAGGTTAGAACAGACTCAGTGATTTCTACTTAACCTCACCGTTCATGTGCATATTTGCAGCAAATTAACTCATAAATTCGATGCTTTCAATCCATTCTTCAGGGATCCAGTAGCACTCAGGATGCTTTCTTCTTTCAGCTAGGAATTTCATTGAGAAAATATGATTACATGGAAAATAATGTATGATATTTTTCAATCGATCACTTTCTGATTTCACTTTCCCTTTCAACCGCACTGTTCAACATTTGTACTCTGGTCGTTAACAATTACTTTACTTATTTCAAATATGAATAAAAATTATCGCAGAAAAATACTTACAAGCATTATTTCTGACGTAAACCCAAGGACTAGGAGAGATTTTTAGTTTCTCTGTAGATTTTTGTAAGAGTTCGATTTGCGCGTTCAAATTTTGCTGCTTCTTGGGCGTCATCGTGTCCTGGTCGTCGTTGATGTTTGCCTCTTCAGCGTTTCTTTTGCGATGTTGAAGGAGATCAGATGCAACTACTTCCAGAGAATCTCTTCTGCTAGGTGCTTTTGAACCGTGCTTCATGTGAGGTTGGGCAAAGTCCTGCAGCGTTTCTTCGGTAGTTATTTTATTCAACATGAATGAGTTGATCTTATAAAAATGATTACAAGCAATGAAAAAACATTAAGTGTAAAATTAGCAAAAGATTTATGCTTTGCCATAGCAAAATTACCATCAGCTGGACAAGCGCTGTCCGAAATTTTCATTTGTATGGATTGTTCATTTGAAGAGGAGTTAATCATTTCGCTGTCATCGTCCTCATCGTCATCGACATCAATATACTCGCTGTTACTCGCATCAGCTGCATCCACGGCTTTCCCTTCGAAGCATTCAACATTTCCAGGATTGTTGGGGTGAGGATCGAATTTCGTGTGCTTGCTCGGAACCACTGGTGCCCCTTCGTTCACTTTCGGGTGAGTGCGTTTCTTTTTTTTAGAACGTGAGCGGGAGTGGCCTTTTTTGGATATTTTACTCCGTGTACCTGAACCTTGCCTACGACTGTTTGATCCCGTCGGACCGGCTGAATTTTTTCTTTTATTTGGCATCATTCACAAAGTTTTCATTCTCAAACAAAGGACTTAATTAATTTGATAACGAAACGCCTTTACACAGCTTGTAATACAAATTTTGCCGATTATTTTCAAATTTTGAAAGCTATGACCGTGCGTCCGTGGAACTTTTGAAAATATTCGAATGCTGAATACTCTTACTCCACTTGTTTACAAGTTACGTCAAAATATCAACATTATTTATTTTTAAATGTTCAAAATTGATAGTTGTTACGTCATCAAAAAGAAAAAAAATTGTTCAATCATTAAAAACACAAAAAAGCGTCAATAAAAAATATTGTAGTTCTATTGATTTTCATCAGAATCTGATTCGTATGGAAGCTTGCCAGGTTTTTCAGTGGGTTGGATTGTTTTAGAAACCTTTTTGTTGCTAGGTTCAGACTCCAATTTCTGTCCATCTGCATCAACACCTTTGCGATCATCACTACTGCCATGATTATCACCATTGTCCTTATCATCATCATCATCATCATCATCATCATCATCATCATCACCATCACCATCATCATAAAGTAAGTCACCGGGTTTCGTTGGTAATTTTTGCTTACGAAAGACAACATTGGAACGTTGTTTGTTATTTTTTCTGATTTTATACAATGAATCAAACATTCCTGTGTTGTTGGGGTTGTTGAAGGATGTGGTGAGTTGAAACTCGCGCACGATGAAGCTAGCGTTGATGTGGGCTGTTCTCGCCGAAATGTTTGTTTCACTCGTTTTTCCATCAAGTGTTCCACTGTTGTCGTCTGTTTTATCTTTAGTATTTATTTCATTGTTCGTTTCTTGCGCGTTCGCAGTTGAATTAGTTTTTTCGGTTTCGTAAAATTCGACATTATCACCAGTTACTGCTATAAATTTGTTTTCATTTGCAAGATAATTCTCCGATCTATGATCATGATAATCTTCTTCAGAAATATGAAATATACTCTCATGTGTATCTTCCTTATCATCTTTACCGTCAGCATCAGTTCTGGAAGCATGATCATCTTTTCCATGATTGTCATCACTTTTAACACCACCATCGCCATCATCTTCATCATCATTATATGCTATGTCACCAGCCAAAGCTTGGTCAATAAATAAGTTTGTGTTACTTTTCTTGTCATTTCTATCGCTACCGTCGTAAGAATCACCATTAATCTTAGAACCATCCATAAAATCTTTATTATCTTTATTTAAATGTTTTAAAAAGTTTTTATCATCAGCGTCGTCGTTGTAATCATAATTTTGTTCATCGTCATTGTCATCACTACCAAAAACCTTACTATTATTAAAATTTGTCGGTAGTAATGCGTAGTTTTTACTAGTGTTGGATGGAATCGTTTCACCAGGTTTCGTTAAATTTAACGGTGAATTTCCAGCAGCAATTTTATTAATTCCTTGTTTATTAAACAGAACTGATCTACTACTACTACTACACGCGTAGTTGTCGTCTTCGTCATCGTCTCTGGCATCGTCCGTATTTTCCACATTATATGTTTCACTTTTTACATCTGCATCCATCAATCCTGCATTATCAATTTTCTTTAAGTTATCTTTCCACATCTCGTAGTTTGATGGTGGAATATTTTTTTTTACATGAGTAGTCTTTTTGAGAAGTGAATTGTACTTGTCTCTAATGTGTTTCTTAGCGCGAAGGCAATTATTTCTGGTGCCAACAACTTCTATAGAATTCTTACCAGGTATTAATTTTATAAAAACATCTGGGAATCTCTTATTTAATTTTTCAATTTCCCTAACAGTCGGAACTTGATGGATGTTGAAAATTTCAGACGTCATAGAAGATAAAGCACTTTGACATAGCATGCTCAAATATTCTTTCATCAGAAAACAATTTTGTCTGCCGTCATCAGCTGAACCAGCAACATCCTTTTTTTGTGTTATAATGACGACTATTATTCCTTCACTTTCAACAAATGTTTGCAATTCTACTGAATATTCAACCGCTTTTTCTTCTAAATTGTTCATTTTCTTTAAAAGCATCCAAATATTTTCGTCAAATTGCATTTCTTCAAAAACATTCGATGGCGACGATGAATCAGAATCACGTTTGCACTGCTGGTAGGCAATATCCAGTTCAACTTCAGAAACGTACTTGCATACTTTTAGGAATTGTTTTAAGGTTTTGCATTCGAATGTACAACTGTCTCCTTTCCACGAAACTGACACATCACCAATTTGATTAAATTTTTCCTGAAGATTGGTCTTAAAGTAGTCATTGGACATCATCTGCCATGTTGTATCAAATGAAGCCGATATGTTTCTTAACATTTTTTGGTCCTGTTGAAAATAGAAATCTTTCAAAATCAGTTCTTTTGATTGCTTAAATTTTTGAAAATTAAAACGTATACATTTTATTACATGTAAAAGTTCAAATGATTGGTAGAAAGTTTAACCAATTTGTTTTACGAGGTTAGAAAAATTGGGAATCCCCAAGTTTTCAGTATCGATATGTCTGCTGAACAAGTAGCCAAGAAAAATCAAACTTTTTATTTTTTTGGACTTTAATTGGCCAGTTCATTTGGTTCTACTACAATCGGTTTATTTAAATTTAAATGCTAACTGAAAAGCTTTTTCAAACGACGATATTTTACATTAGTTGTTTATTCAAATTATTTTGTCTATGCTGCATATAAACGATAATTAATGAATAACCTTACGAATTTAAAACTTTTAATTCAACTTACATTTAAAAGAAATTATTGTAAAATCATCTCAAACAATGTAAATATTTCTTCGCTTGTTTTTGATAAATTTAAATTTGATGTTGTGGTGGTCGGTGGGGGTCACGCCGGATCCGAAGCTGCTGCTGCATCTGCCAGGATGGGTTCCTCCACTGCCCTGATCACCCACAAATGGAGCACCGTTGGTAGATTAACTTACTTACACTTTTTAACATTTTTCTTTTGTACATTATTAAAATATCTACTTAATTTATGACTAAGTTCAATTTTTTATGATTTTATATTATAATTATATTTATTTTTATAACTTTACTTATACTAGAGTATAAGTCATAAGAGGTCTATAAATAAGTCAAGTACATATAAATAAGTTTGCTTATAATTAATTTAATAATCTGCTAAATTAAATCTTACTAGTAGTTAATATAGTATAGTAGTGTAGAGGTCTGACAAGTTAAATTTCTTTTATTAATAATGTTTATTCATTAATTTATTCATTAATCTATTAATCCAGGTGCTATGTCATGCAATCCAGCTTTTGGAGGAATAGGAAAAGGTCATCTGGTGAGAGAAGTTGATGCTTTGGACGGCCTTTGTGCCAGGGCATGTGGTAATAATTTGTTTAAAAAATATTTCTAGATTTTAGTTACACTATATTTCAATTTTTTACAATAACGCTTACAATATTGAATATTATATGAATCTATTAAAAAAACTTCAAAATTTACAGATCAGTCTGGGGTCCATTATAGAGTGTTAAATAGAAAGAAAGGACCAGCTGTTTGGGTATTTTATTATTATTACTATTATTATTGTTTGTTATTACTCATAATTTGCCATTATTAATTATTCTACCATTTATTTATTAGTTTTATGGTTGCTAATATATTTTTAATTATTTTTACCTAGGGACCTCGAGCACAAATAGACAGAAACTTATACAGAAACTTCATTCAAGATGAGTTATCAAAAACACCAAATCTAGTTTGTTTAGAAGGTTCAGTCGAGGATTTGATACTCGAGGAGTATGAGAAAGATTTCAACGATGGAGACAGTGTTAAGTGTTCTGGTGTCGTTTTAGGTTGTGTAGTTATTGATAAATCATATTTTAAATTATTTTCAGTAGTTCATTCTGTTAAACGTTGTTAAACATTTATTAAATATCAAAGATTAAATATTATTTTTCTACTCTTTGATATTTTAATTTAATTTTAATTATGTTGTGACACAATTTCAATACTTGATTTGAGTTATATATTGAATACACTGATTTAAAATCTATTATTTTAACTCATTTAACTCAAGACATATTTCAAACATTTATTTCCAGCAAATGGGCAGAAAATATTTTCAAAAACTGTCGTCATTACAACTGGAACATTCTTGAAAGGGGAAATTTTGATTGGTCAGGAAGTTTGGCCTGCAGGAAGATTGAATGATGATTCTTCAATTGGATTGGCTGATACATTCCAGAGGCTTGGTATCAGACTAGGGAGGTTAAAAACAGGTTATTTAATTATTTTTTGTTATATATCTTATTAAATTTTTTAATAACTTTATTTATTCTAATAAAAATCTCATTCTTGATGTCGTTTCAATTATTATTCCCTCATTGCTCATTACTATTTAAAACGAATTCAATTTACCCAATCTGAATAGGCACTCCTCCAAGGCTTGAGAAGCTGTCAATCAATTTCAACAAACTCCTCCCATCACAACCTGACAACCCACCAATGCCATTCAGTACCATGAATGAAAGAGTGTGGATTGAAGTGAGAATTACGTTACTTTAATATGAACATCTCACAAAAAATAAATTAATTTGCTTAGATTTTTTGTATAATCTTTTTATTTTTAAACATTATTTTGTACGAAACTTAATGAAAAATGTCTCCAAAATTCATCTTAAAAGGTATTATTTTAAGTAATAATATTGAAAAAAACTTCACAGCCAGACAAGCAGTTAAAATGCTACTATACAAAAACCAACGAGGCAATTATTGATCTAATCAATAAAAATGTTCATCTCAACAGAATGATTGACAGGGGTACCACAGGGCCCAGGTAAGGTAGATGTGGGGGTGTTATTAAAATAGGGTAGATGGGGAATTTTAACTTATTAAATTTATTTTATTTAATTACACTTATTAAGGCTATTTAATTAAATAATTGATTTTGTAATATGAATATTATGTTTAGATACTGTCCATCCATTGAATCCAAAGTCCTCAAATTTCCCCATCTCAGCCATCAGATATGGATTGAGCCAGAAGGTCTATAAGATACTCTCACATTTTTTATTTATTTTTATTTTACTTTATTTTCAGTTTATTCTATGTTTAATTTACCTAAATTGTTGTTTTTGGCTATATTTGTTTTTTTTTTGGTTAGTTTATATTCATCTATGTAATCTATTGTTTGACTTACTTACATCTATGTTTTATTTCATTACTAATATAAATTGTCAAATAAAAATTATAGAGTTGTAAATTTATTGGATAAATTTTCAAATTCATCAGTTTTTCTATTTAGTTAGTTGTTACAAATAACAAGGGATAATTAGTTTGCCAATTAGATAATAACTTAATGAGCTAATTAAAACCTCCATAACGTGACCAGGTTTGAACTCTGACCTCGTGTACCCTCAGGGCCTTTCGTGTACAATGCCGAGAGATGTGCAGCACCGGATTGTGCAATCAATTCCTGGCCTGGAGGATGCTGTCATCGCTGTACATGGTCAGTTTCCGGATGGGTCAGTGTCTGAATGTTGCTATTCGTTGGAATTACTGATGAGATTTGAGAATTTTCAATTTCACAATGATGAAACGATGGTTGAGTTTTCTTTCTCTCAAATGCGTTTTTACCAGGTTGTATTCTTAAATTTAGTTCTTCATGTTTCCAATATGTCATTGCCTGCAAAAATATTAGTTGTGCGAGGTGAATTTATGTAGAAATAAAAGGTTTAACGCAATATATAGCATTAATAACACTCTAAATGGTTCTTCCTTTCTCTCCGTTTGCTCAGGCTATGGAGTTGAGTATGATTACGTGGACGCGCGTCAGTTGAAGAAGACTCTCGAGATGAAATGTTTGCCTCATCTTTTCCTCGCTGGTCAGGTCAATGGAACCACCGGCTATGAAGAAGCTGCAGCTCAAGTTTGTCTTTTCATTATTTTTTTGGATAATTTTTTATTTATTTTTATATTAAAACTATTTTGATGTTTTCAAGTCTAAAAGTTTTTCTTTCTTCTTACTAAAGCACAATTTTTGATTGTATCTCCTTAAGGGCTTGCTGGCAGGCATCAATGCATCACTCACCAGCAAGTACTTACACGTGCAAGAAGAGCATCGTACATCCGCCAGTCAGGTAGTTCTCATTTTTTATGACTTTATCACTTCATTATCATTTTTTATCATCTCATCATCACTCATCACAACTATAGCTCATTATATCCTGATTGTCAGATAAATTAATCAAACTCTCTTCATGGTTTAAAAATTATAACCTGAACCACTAATAACAACTTCAAAATTGTCTTAATAACAGCAACCACAGCGAGATAAACAACATAAGCGCCTACAACAGCAACAACAACAACATCATCAACAAGAGTTTGTTCTGGGCAGATACGAATCATACATTGGTGTCATGATTGACGACCTTACAACACTAGGTTGCTCTTTTCAGATATTGATTATTTCAAATCTAATTTAATTTATTTGTATTATTAGCATTAGCTATTTAAATTTATGTTATAATTAAAATCACTACGTAAAAAAATTACGACATAGCCACTTGAATATTATGAAATTTGTTACTGGTTTCTATCTGCCATGCATCATTTAATCAGGGGTCTCGGAGCCATATAGAATGCTAACAAGTAGGGCGGAGTTCAGGATTAGACTGAGGCAAGACAATGCTGACCTTAGGTTGAGTGGTCGAGGTTAATATCAGTTCAAAGGTTAAATTTAACTCATTTAAAAAGTTGAATTCTATCTCACGTTTTGTCCATCTGTTTATTAATATCCCTTAAAACTATTCGGATATATATCATTTATTCATTTCGTCATCATTACTTTGATATATATATATTTAGATATCTATCGTTTAGTTATGTGTCCATATATTTATTTATTTATTCACGTTTTTTTACCTGTTCAGTTATTGACTGCATCATGTTCAGTTATTGACACATTCAATCTATTGACACATTCAATCTATTGACACATTCAATCTATTGACACATTCAATCTATTGACACATTCAATCTATTGACACATTCAATCTATTGACACATTCAATCTATTGACACATTCAATCTATTGACACATTCAATCTATTGACACATTCAATTGGTTTGTATCAGTTTGATTCATATTACACAAATTCAGGCTACGAAGTTGGCTGCGTGAGTGAAGGTAGATACAAAAAGTTCGCAAAAACACGAGATGCATTGCATGAATGGATAGAAAGGACGAAGGAATTCATCCAGCCTGCTTCCGTTTGGAGGAGGGAGATGAACCTGAATCAACTAATGAACAATCATATTCCTAAGAGGTACTGCAACAATAAAAACATAGCAGCCTTGGTGCCATCTATGTCGTATTTTATATCTTCTTAAGATATGTCATAATCACTCGTGATGAATTCCAATCACCAACGACATCTCTGTTACTAAAATGGTAGACAAATAGGCATAATGCAAACATAATTGTTTGTACAACATTGTTTAGTTCAGCACATCAATACAATACAACACAATACAATACAACACAATACAATACAACACAATACAATACAACACAATACAATACAACACAATACAACACAATACAATACAACACAATACGATACAACACAACACAATACAATACGATATTAATCATTTGATAGACTTATTCGTCAACCATTTCATGCATCATTGATTTTTCCCCCATAAATTTCAGTGCTTTCAGTTTGCTATCTGGCTCCCTAGGGCTCGATACCCTCTTGAGATTCTACCCAGAAAATTTTAAGGATCTGCCCCATGATGAACATCTACTTGCAAGGGTCAAAGTTGAAGGTCGTTGCCAAATTTTTATATCATACTCTGTGATGGTGAAAACGACGGATGTGTGTTTCGTGTTGTATTAGTTTATAGGATAATAATGATAGTAGAAATGATGAAAAAGATGATGAGGAGGAGCATAGTTTTACAATAATGAATTGATGATTTTTGATGATGAATTGATTGTCCTGGTTATGACATTAAACTGACCCTCACTGCCTTGTGAGTGATGTTGGATCATCAAAGGCTAGGCCCACCGCTTATAACTGTGGTTGCGTAAGGAAGGGCGTCCTGTGTAAAAACTAGCCAAATAATAATACTTATGATGATGAAGGGTGAGGGTACAAGGTTTGTGGGGGCTAAAGGTGGAAGATATAAGTTGTGGTGGAAGGGGGATGATGGTACGGGAGGAGTTGATGTGATGGTAAGAGAAGAGTTGGTGGAGAAGGTGTTGGAAGTGAGGCGGAGAAGCAATGGGGTAATTGTGGTGGTGATGGTGTTTGGAAAAGTAATAGTGAGGGTGATATCAGGATATGCTCCGCAAAGTAGGAAGGAAGAGGAGAAGGATAGGTTTTATGATGATGTTTCTGACGAGATTGGGCAAGCGGGGTTGGATGAGTTTGTGGTGTTGTTGGGTGATTTGAATGGTCATGTGGGGGCAGATGCAGACGGATATGAAGGTGTACATGGGGGATGGGGATATAGTATACAGAATGAGGAAGGGCGTAGAGTGTTGGAGTTGGTGGATGCACATAGCATGGTGGTGGGGAATACCTGGTTTACAAGGGAACCAGCGCGATTGATTACTTATAGGTCAGGGGAACATAGATCGATGATAGACTATATATTGGTAAGGGCCAAACATAGGAAGTATGTGAAGAATGTGAAGGCGATACCTGGTATGCTGCAGCATAGTATGGTTGTGATGGATGTGACATCAAAAGAAATGGGGAGGAGGAAGAAGGATAAGTTTGTGGCAAAGAGAAAGACATGGAAGTTGCAGGATGCAGAGGTGAGGAAGGCATTTGAAGTGAAGGTGGCTGAAAATTGGGGGAGTGGTAAGGATGGAGATGTTTGGGAGAGATACAGGGACTGTGTGTTGGCTACGGCAGATAAAGTATGTGGATGGACGAAAGGAAAGTGTAGGCATGGTGAGACGTGGTGGTGGGATGAAGATATAAGAAGGGTTTTGGAGGTCAAGAAGAAGAGGTTTAGGGTATGGAGAAGGGGCATGACGGAGGAAGCGGAGTTTGAGTATAGGAAGGCTAAGAAGGTTGCAAAACAGGCAGTGGCAACTGCAATGACGAAAGCATCAGATAGGTTAATGAAGGAAATGGAATTTGATGTGAGTTCGAGGAAAATGTTAGATGTGGAGATGTGGAATCCGCGGTCACACACGGACCTATAGAGAAGGTGACGATGGAGGAAGTAGAGAAAGCAGTTAGAAAAATGAAACTAGGTAAGGCGACAGGGGTTTCGGAAGTGGCGGCAGAACATATTAAAGCGAGTGGGGTGATAGGAATTGAAGTTATGATGAGAATTGCTAACAGTATGTTTGATGATGAAGGTATACCTGAGGATTGGCGACACAGTGTGTTGGTGCCGTTGTATAAGGGCAAAGGAGATGTGAGAGATTGTGGGTCATACAGGGGTGTGAAATTACTAGAGCACGGAATGAAGGTAGTGGAGAGGGTGCTTGAGAGGAGGTTGAGAAGTATGGTGACAGTTAATGAAATGCAGTGTGGGTTTATGCCTGGTAGTGGAACGGTGGATGCGTTGTTCATGGTGAGAATGTTGCAGGAGAATTATAGAAAGAAGAAACGAAGATTGTACATGTGTTTTGTGGATCTAGAAAAGGCTTTTGTTCGAGTACCGAGGAAGGTCATTGAATGGGCGTTGAGGAAGAAAGGAGTGAATGAGAGACTTGTTAAAGCTGTGATGCAGCTGTATGAAGGGGCAAAGACAAAGGTGAGGGTTGGAAGGGGGATGTCGGACGCTTTTAGTGTTAAGGTAGGAGTGCATCAAGGATCAGTGTTATCACCGTTTCTGTTTGCAATTGTGATGGATGTTGTGTGTGGAAACATAATGGAGGGGTTGTTATTTGAGATTTTGTATGCAGATGATTTAGTCTTGATGGCTGATAGCATGGAAGAATTGCAGTTAAAATTTGACAGATGGAAAAGTGTTATTGAAAAGAAAGGGTTAAAAGTTAATATTGGTAAGACGAAGGTAATGGTGAGTGGGGAAGGTGGGGAGCGAGTGATAAGTAAAATAGACCCCTGTGGGGTATGTGATAGGAGAGTGAAAGCTAACTCGGTATTGTGTATAGGATGTCAGAA
>NW_008705459.1:2519707-2528676 GCF_000326865.2 Helobdella robusta | reverse complement strand
AGCAGCGATGGTATATGGTGGTGAAACTTGGGTGTTGAGGAGAGAGGAGGAAAGTGTACTGCAGAGGGCTGAAATAGCTATGGTGAGGATGATGTGTGGGGTTAAAGTGAAGGATAGGAGGAGTAGTACAGAGCTGATGTCAATGATGGGACTGAATGAGGACATTGTGACATTGATAAGGAGATCGAGATTGCGGTGGTATGGACATGTGTTGAGAAGGGATGAAAGGGTCGGGATTAGGCGAGCGTTGGAGTTCGAGGTTGAAGGAGTGGTAGGAAGGGGTCGTCCGCGATTGGGATGGAGAGAGCAGGTGGAGAAGGACAGGGTGAAAGCGGGGTTGCGTGATACTGAGGCGAGTGACAGATGTGGATGGCGTCGAGGGGTATTTCGGTTTCATCATAGGTAGCCAAACGGCAACCCCCGATCTCGGGAAAATGCCGTCTAAACGTGTGTTGTTGTTGTGATGATGAATTGATGATGAATTGATGTAGTTTCATAATTACAATTAGTCACATGGAAACTGTTATAATTATCGACTATATAGCATCATCGTTCTTTCAATTGATGACTATTAACACAACATATGCGACGATTCCTATCAGCTCTCTACGATAACGCTACGAAAGATCAATTGATTGAGATTGAAAGATTGAAGAAAGATGAAGGGATGAAACTGCCCATAGGCCTTGATTATCACAAGTACACATTAGACTATTATCAAACAGTCGTTTCACTTATCTTAATGAGAATTTTATTATGATTATTGATAAAAAAATAATTATAATTATTTTAATTTTATAATGACGATGTGATAGCAATAAAAAATAAATATTAATCTTGAAAAAACGCCTCTAGGTTGAACATATCGCAAGAAGCGAAAGAGAAATTATCATTTGTTAGACCTGAGACAGTAAGTAGGCTGGCTCACTGGCTTGTCTTGAGAACTGCTTAAACATTTTTGCCGTATTATTTCTATTATAAAATATCGATGAGTTTATTTTAGTTAATTTATTAGTTTTATCTGCTTTCAATTTTTTTTTTATTTATAAAGTTTTACATGATAGATTCAACATACGCACTCAAATGTTTTTGAATAGACCACCTAGAAAAGGGATGATAATTATAGTAATTTATAGTAACAATAATAATAGTTACAATAATAATTATAATAATAATTATATCAATAATTATTGTTGATATATTTATTTGAAAGATAGCAGACGCATCAAAGATCCCGGGAGTAACTCCAGCTGCCGTTATTACCCTATTCAGATATGTCGTTAAAAATTAATTTAACTAATTTATTTATTTAATTAATTAATTAATCTATCAATTAATTAAGTTTAAATTTTTTAATAATAAAAATGTCGACTCTTATAATGGTGTCGTTCATTTCGGTAAAGTGGTCGCAGTACATATTCAATTCAGCCGCTACATGAAATTCATGAAAGCTAGAAAAAACTAACTTCCCGTGTGGTTTCATCGTAAATGGTTATTTATTACATTCTCACAAATTGACATTAGCGGTAGCGTTGAATCAAAGGTTAGTAGTTAATTATGAGGTTAGTAACGTTACGTTGTAAGCAGTGTTGTTATGTTAGTGAGTAGCCAATGTAACAATGACGTTAACTTTTATAAATACAACGATCGTCCTCTCAACTAGTTATTAATTTGATTCCTTTGAATAGAAACCTTACCGAACGTTTACGATGTTTAATTAAAAAATATATATATTCACAATCGAAAATGAATAAGTAACAAATCGATCAATAAATTAGATATTTCATGAACACATTTGAAAGAAACGCGCATGGAAACAACTCTTGCGGCGCATAATGAACAGCGCAGACGCACGCACGCATTTACTTAGATTATGCTGAGCCAGAGAAACCTGGTTCCACTCCTCGTATGGGCAGAAACAAAGTGGAATTCTAATTTGTCACATAGAACATCTCATTGAATAAACTAGATACAATATTATAAATGAACGAAAATAGTGAATATTTTCTAGTAAAAAGGAGATACTGAATAATATAACACCAACGTTGTTAAAATGAAAGACAAAATTTACACACACACACACACACAACACACAGATATAACAACAAAAAGCCACGAACGATGTACACCATACAGATATCTGCAATTAAAATATATATGTACAATTGCACCATATACGCATGATGTTGATTTAATATGAATATGACGATGTTCTTAACTGAAATGATGATGGCTTAATTGCTACGAATAAATAATGAGTGAAATATGTAGATCCCAACGATGGTGGCAATGGTGAATTTTAATTAAAAAATGTATTAACAACTGAGCAGGTAAGGTAATTGGTTCTAAAGTCCAAAAAATGATGATGTTGTCGATGAGAATGAAAGAACACTTTTCACGTTATAAATAAGTATATGATATAATCATTTTAAAATTATTTAATAATATGAATAAAATTATTTGAAAATAAGGTAACAAATAATATCACAAGCAGTCGTAAGCAGATGATTTTAGGGAATTTTCAAGACCGCCCTCGTCGCCATTCTCTACCGCCTGTTTACTTTTACTCTTTTTCTTTTTAACTTTTTTGTCGTTTGCCGCTGTTTTATCTTTGTTCCTATGTTTCGTTTTGTATTCTTTGGACTTGGATGACTTTTTAGGGCTAGTCTTGGAGTTCTCTGTATCCGAATTTACCTGTCCAAATTATTTGTTATTATGATTATTATTATTATCATTATTAATGATATCATAATTTTTTTATAGTGATTATTCTTATTATTATGAGTTTATTATTGGTTATTAAATTTATAATTTATCTTATTAGTCGAGCGAAATATTCGAGCTTAAATTTTTAGCTCTCATGTAAAAAACTCCTAAAAATTTTTGTATTTTAATTTGGCAAAACAATAAGATGCCTACTATTTGATGCCAGTAGTAAAATCACTGATGTTATATATTGCAAAATTGAATTG
This sequence comes from Helobdella robusta, assembly GCF_000326865.2. NCBI lineage: Eukaryota > Metazoa > Annelida > Clitellata > Rhynchobdellida > Glossiphoniidae > Helobdella > Helobdella robusta. The sequence continues at coordinate 2,525,704 of NW_008705459.1, read as the reverse complement.
ATAACAAAAGAAAAACTTAACGTATGAAAAAAATATTCAAACTGACACAACTTAAAACCTTACTCACTTTATTTCCATCGTCATCCTCATCATCAGAGTTATAATCTCTCCTCTTTTTTTTCTTCTTCTTTTTACGGCCGACATCGTCATCAGTACTTGTGCTGGCCACATCGGCAGCAGCAGCGGCAACTACAGAATTTGAAGCAATGGTCGGTGAAGCTTCACCTGTTAATTTGGCTTTTTTGATAGAAATTTTTGGATGAAAAAAGTCATTGAATTTAATTATTATAAATTTCTAAAGAAACACGGAAAAAAATGACAAATAAAACCATAAAAAAACCAGTAAAATTTGATAAAGCTTATCCTAAATAAGTTATTCTTGAATCTGCAGTTGAAGAAGGACCATTATAAACCTGACAAAAAATAAAAAAATGATAAAAATCTAACTTTTTTTCATAAACATTTCTTCAAGAGCATCAATGTCAGAAGCGTTGAATGAGATTGGAAGCAGTGACTTTGCATTTGTAACGACATTGCTATCAGTCTGTATTTCAATAAATTTGAAAAAATAATTTATATTGTTATTTTAAATGAATGAAAGCAAGTAAGCAACTCATTTACTCACATTTTTACTATTAACATCACAACTGTCATCTTCAGCATCATCTGATATGTCTAAGGTATTTTTATTATCTCGCAAACCATCATCATCGTCGTCGTCGTCATCATCACCGTATAAATTGGAGTGAACATCTTTTTTGGTGTTGCCGTCAAGTTTTGTTGGTTTCGTCAACTTGTTAGTTGCTGCAGTTGATGATGTTGTTGTTGTCGTTGATGTCATTGTTGGTTTTGTTGTTGATGATTTTGTAGGCGATTTTTGCGGAGGGCTTTTTGGTGATGACGAATTTTGTTGCGTCGTCGTCACGTCTATAGATTTAGTCTTTGAATTTTTCTTACCCCACGCGTCATCTTTGGAATTGTTTACCGATTTTGAATTAGCTTTACTTTTAAAAGTTCGATTTTCGTTTAACTTAAACGACTCATCAGCATCATCGTCATCATCATCAGACAGTTCAATTGAATTATGCTGGAATGTTTTATTTTTTGAAACTGTAGCAGAGGTGCACTTCTTGTGAGTTTCGTCGGACTTTTCATCTTCAGACGAGTTGAAATCATCCTGAAAGCCGGCCACAAGAGGATTTGTGGTTGACGCGTCGTCGTTGTCGTCGCTGTATATATTCATCATTTTAATATTTAGCAATGCATGTCGATGGAACTTGTTTAAATTACAAAATTTTATGAAACAAACGAAACGCGTTGGAAAGAAATTACCAACCCTATCCTAACCTATCTGTCAGCTGTTTATCTCTGTTAGATTTTCTATTTCTATCGCTGTTGTCCTCGTCATCGTCAAGGAAACCATTGTTGATGTCATCGCCATCTGGCCTGAACTCGTCTACATTTTGAAGTGCTGGTGACTTACTGGACTTGGAGACTGAAAATATAAAAGTAGTTTACATATAAGTACCATACACAACAACATACTCGAGCGTTATATTTGGAAGTTGCATCATCGTATGTCAGATGTTTTGGAGGGAGTAAACCGCAAGGAAAAAAAGGAAAAAAAAAGGAAAAGGAAAAAAAAAGAAATTGTACACATTTACAACTCGAAAAAAATTTGAAACTGTGATAGGTGAAAGAATTATGAACCAGTGTTAGCAGCAGTTTTGGAATGGAGACCATCCCCGATCGTGACTCCTATGCTACCTCTGCCGTCACATCCACCTGCCGCTGCTGCTGCAATGTTTCTACTGCAGTTCCTTTTTGACGATAGGAACTTTCCAAGGAAGCCACCGGATGATTCTTCTAAAGTTTAAATCATTTAAAAAAAAATATTACCAATTTACTGTTTGATTTCATCATTTTATAAACTGAGTAAACAACTCATGGCAATCAGAAAAAAATTAATAGGCAAATCAGAACTATATCACAAAGACTAATAAAACCAAACAACAGCAAAAAAGTGTGAAAACGCACGCCAACAAAAATGCAACAACATAAACATTAAACAACATCCTAAACAACCAAATAAATACAACACAAACATAAAACAACAACTCAACAAAACAAAACAAAAAATGATGACAACACAGAAAACCTTGAGCAGGTGTTGCCGGGGCAGATTTGGAAGGCGTCAACAAAAGCTGCGAATTAGAGGAAGATGATTTCGTTGTCGATGCAGTTGTTGAGGGTAGATTAAGGCCAGGTATTGGGTGTGCAGGAGGGGCTAACAAAAAAGAAAGCATGCTATTGGTCGAATAAAATCTTAGAAAAAAAAACCCATTTGACAGAAATAAAACAAACGAACCAATCATACCTTCTCTTAATGTCGCCTGAACGGGATTTGTAGAAAATGAAGATGATTTTGTCATGTTACTATTATTCATAACTCCTCCCACTTTATTATAATTATTACCTGATCTTTCGTTATTCATCTGCTGCTGCTGTTGTTGCAGTTTTTGTTGTTGTTTTGCATCTTCTATGGCCTTCTGAGCAAGTTTATCCTGTAGCTCTCTCCTCTTGTTATTTATCGTTTCTGAAAATCTTAAGAGACAGAAAAAAAAAATTAAAAAAATTGCAAAAAAAACCCAATAGGAAACAACGAAAATAAAAATAATTAAGAAAAATCAACAAAACATAGAACGACCAACAATTGATAATTTTGATCGTCGGTCTGTTGGAGCATTTCCAACTCTTCCAGTGTGACATCAATGTCCTCCTTGTTCTTCTCCAGTTGCGATACCAAGGTCAGGCGCTGCGAGGTGTTACACAAGTCATGTCACTCGTGTTACGTATCAACCGTTATACACGCATCAATAACATCATTAACTCAATCGGCAAAGCAATAACACTGACATAACGACAGCAACACTAACACAACGACACTAACACTGACTGATACAACGACGACAACAGTCGATTGTTGCAAAAATAACTGTAACTAACTTGCAGATGTAAAAAAGGCAGATTGAAAAATTTGTGTATGTACTTTAGGCCGAATCCATTTCTCATACTCGATTCTGCATATTGGATGGAACCTTCTCTCCTTTGTATTAAGAATAAAAGAAACAACAATGATAATAATAACATCAACAACAACAACAAAACTAATACAACAACGCTATTGACATGAACTAACATCAACTCAATTACAACAGACAACAACCACAACAACAACAATAACATAGAAAAATAATAAATCGTTAATATCATTAACAAGAACAACAACAAAAACAACAACAACAGCAGCAACAAAAACAATAACAACAGTAAAGAAACAACGCACATCTCTTGCATAGACTCTACAAAAGTCTTGACTTGGTCCTCGCTGACAGTTCTATGGTGCCCCATGTCTCGATGGTTGGCCAGAATTAGGATGGGAGTTCCAGATGGAATTTTTGGCACCTCCTTTTCGACATAATCAAAAGTCCTACAATATCGTAAATAAAAACAATAATAAATAAAATATTCAATCAGTTATTAACTGAAATAAAATAATATTCATTAAAATACAGACCACTGTTTGGTGATATCAAGTACCATGATGACGCCATGAGTACCTTTGTAGACGTCTACAAACTCCGCATCTAGACATGTCTCGTCTGGAACCTTGTACAAAAATATTGATTTTTGTTAAACCAAACAAACATGACATGTCCTTTTCAAACATACTGGTGCAAATATTAATAACAAAAAAATAATTATGATAAAAAACAACAATAAAAAGTGTAATAATAATTTGAAAATTGATAAAAAAAACAAAACAATGCCCACTCAGAAACGTACGTCACAATAATGTTAAAACATCAGTCAAATTGAGTGAGCACACACAGCAAAATATTTACATGGCAAGAAGTATAATGAACAGAACCAACAATAGATACATGAATAAAAAAAACAACAAGTCGTAATATATCCAATAGACCGATAACAATAATTACTAAACATTAATAAAAAACAAAGTAATATAGATAACCTATAAAATAATACCCACATGCCCATCATAAAAATACAAAACATCAATCCAGCACTAACAGCTTGTTGCTCCAGTTTCAATCCTTCAATTTTCCTCTTCTTTCTTCCTTTATCAACCACATCCCAAACCTCGACTTTAATGATGTCATCTGAGGTTTTATAGTTCCATTGGATGCTTGCAACCTTGGGAAATTATTTTTTTTATCTAAGTGAATGAATGAAATGAATAAATGAATGAAAATGGATGGATGAATAAAAAAATAAAATTATTAACCTGAATTTCATCAGTTGGGAGGTATTCCTCCCTGAACTTCTGCCCCTGGAGTCTGAGGTGTAGGCAGGTTTTTCCGACATTTCTGTCCCCCCGTATTATTATTTTCACTGAAAAATTTTAGAATGTGAAATTATTTTTAAAATTCTGATTTAATTTTTAAAAGAAAAAAAAAAAATTTAAAAGATTATTTCATTTGTAGTGATAATGCCAGTTTAATATGTGGTCGAACAATCTGTTTGATCCAAATCATTTCTATTCAAATGTCTTAACTTATTTTAAATAAATAAAATGTTCACAATTCAAAACTTTCAGCAAAATTACATTTAACTTCTAACAAATGATGCAAGTAAGTAATATATTTTATAAGTATATAGCTATTTTATATTTAAAAAAAAAACAAGTAGTAATAGTATATTAAGTAAAAAGAAGTTGTACCAGTTACTTTATATTTAATAAAAATTGTAAAAATTACATAATTTAAAATAAAAATATAATTAACTTGTCTACATGATATAATTTATAACAAAAAATTATTACCTCAACTAGACCATATGCGAATAATAATTAAATAAATTGAATATTAACAGGTTTGTTTGTTAACAATATTATGAGAATAATATGCTATTATATATTTGTTTATATTTTTATATAACTATATTTAAATTTATTTTTGAATAAAAAAATTAAACTAAACACTGACTATTATAATTGATTCCTCTGCCAAACTTGCTCTGCAGAGAGGCCCCCATAGTCTGCATTCCGTGTGGGGGTCCATGGTTCACTGATTTGTTGGTGGCAGTACTATCCTGTTTCTGTGAGCTTGATGTTGCTACAACTTCTGATTTTATTAACCTTTTTAGGAACATTTCGTTCTTAGAGATGTTTTTTCTTTTTGGTAAACTTTTGTGACTTTTGTCTGTTTATCAAAAAACTTTCTTGGAAGAAATGAAACAGACTAGTCTGTAATTTTTAGCAATTTGTAATAAAGATAAATAAATAAATCATAAATAAATTTAAAAAAATTAATTATTTATTCAAAAATTATTAATTAAAGATATAGTGAAGGAAAAAGCTATTCACATGAAATATTTCTAAAATTTTATTAATATCAGATTATTTATAAATTGTTAATGATTTAATTTTACATATAATGATTATATCATTTTGGTATTTTAACTTTTAAAAAACAGCAACAAAAAAACCAAAAAAAAGTCTGTCATATGTTTTTGGAAATTGCGGAAAAATATAATTTAATTTATAAACCCAATTAGTTAATAAAACACTAAAGTTACTTTTCACGGATCACAAGGGCATTATTTTCAACTATGAGCTCAATTAAAAGGTAAAGTTTGATGTTCAAAACACTGAAGTTAAACGTAAGAAAACAACATAGACAGCACAGGATTTATTCGGGTCGGGCCACATAACTAAAATAAATATAACGGCCTTCGCTCACTTTTAACGGTCGAACAAGGAGCTTACTTCCGGAAGAGATTTGGAGATGATTTTTTATCGTTCGAGTCAAGAGTCGGGCTATTTGACATGCTTGGATTATTGGCTTACGAAATTGCAATCAATCAATCAATTAGCTTATAAAGCGCTATTTCCGCGATGTTCAACAGCGCTCCTCAATGAATTTTGAAAACAGATGGGTCTTGAGATCCGCTCTGAACTTCGCAAGTGATGGA
>NW_008705459.1:2504599-2519657 GCF_000326865.2 Helobdella robusta | reverse complement strand
GGTAGCCAGTGCAAGAGAACAAGATATGGAGATATATGAGAAAAGAAAGGGGCACGAGCAACTAGACGAGCAGCAGAGTTAAAAGCTTTACTTAAAGGATAGAGTATAGGAAGACCATAGTAGAGCGAGTTACAATAATCAATCCTAGATAAGACTAACGAAGTAACAAGAAGGAGAAGAGTAGGATCATCAAGAAAAGGCAAAAGTTTTTTTATTCTACGTAGATGAAAGTAAGAGCTTCTAGCAACACTATTAATCTGAGAAGAGAAAGACACAGTAGAATCAAAGATAAAACCTAGACTACGAAACTTATGAGAGACATCAAGAGTTTTAGAATCAGGTATGATAATAGGAGGAATATTAATAGAGTGTTTAGATTTATTAAAACAAATTAATTCAAACTTAGAAGGATTAAGTTTAAGACACATAGAGTCAGACCAAGCAATAATTGAAGAAAGACATAGAGATAGATTATGAAGAACACTATTGAGATTAGATGGAGGAAAAGAAGTATAAATGTAAGAATCATCAGCATATAGTTGACTAGAGGAAGAAAAGTTATTAATAATACGAGGTAGTTCAGAAGTATAGAGTATAAATAGAAGAGGGCCAAGGATAGAACCCTGAGGTACCCCGAAAGTAAGAGTAGAGGAGTAAGAAGTAGAATAATTGAGAACAAAAAAAAACGATTACAGAGATAAGAAGAAAACCAAGATAGACAAAAATCAGTAATATTAAAAGAATGATGCAGCAGTCTCAAGAGAATAGTACAATGTTTGTACCATCGCTTGCGAAGTTCAGAGCGGATCTCAAGACCCATCTGTTTTCAAAATTCATTGAGGAGCGCTGTTGAACATCGCGGAAATAGCGCTTTATAAGCTAATTGATTGATTGATTGATTGATTGATTGATTGATGGTCAACAGTATCAAAAGCCGAGGAAAAGTCAAGAGCAAGAAGAAGAGTAAGATTACTATTGTCACTAGAGAGAAGGATATCATTGTGTATTTTGAGTAAAGAAGTTTCAGTACTGTGAGCAAGTCTGAAACCATGTATGGATTTTAACGAGCAAGCTATATGAAATATTTACTTGACTTAATATGCTTAAAACATTGTAGTAATTCTCTTTAATTTTATTAAATAAAATTATGATTTTATTAAATAAAATTATGTATTATTAAATTATTGTTGCTAATTTGAATATAAAAATTATACTTTTGGTCCTGTGAAATCCGGTGGCTTTTTACTGAAGCCGAAGGTTGGCTTAGTAGGATTGAACTAAAGTCACCCTTTTTTTACACTATTCGACCATGTTAAAAATTTGTTTGCTCATGAAATAAACGGCCTAAATAGATCAAAGTTGTTATTTGAACAACTATCTTCATTATATTCAATGAATATTTTACATTCTGCTGGTGCTCATAGAAATTATGGTTGCTGAAATCATAAGTTGGCTTACTGCAGTGGCTTACTGGGTCTCATACAACAGTGTCATGGCGGTTTTCTTTACATATAATGCTTTAAGTAAGTCAATATATTCATTTCACAATTATTTTTGTCAATATAAATAAAAAAATTGCTTTTGTCTGGTTAAATACAGTGGCCAAGTAAAGCCGTATGTTGGCTTACTCGGATTTTTTTTTCATTTATACAATACTATGAGATCAATCAATCAATCAACCAATCAATCAACCTACCAACCATTCATTCAATCAACTAATCAACCAACCAATCGACCAATCAATGAACCATATTTGAAAAATATTTGCAAGGCTTGTTCAAACTCGAACAAACACTTAACTGTACAGATCTACAAACAATTTCGATATTTTAGTAAAGAAAGAAAAACACAATAGTTGCTTTTATTAAATCAAGAAATATCCAAAAATTATATAACTAAATTAAAAAAACTACAAACCAGTCAACATTTAATAAATAATTAAATAAATAGACATTATTAAAAAGATTGTTCAAAAAGGTAAAATTTAAGGCGACGACGAGAATAAAATGTAGTTTGTTTTGTTGGTGTGGGGCTGTGAAGCGAAAAGAGACACATCACAAAAAACTAGTAAAAAGTCGCAAGAATAGTAGTCAGTCACCTACCTACAATCTCAGGGCCCTAGCTTACTTATAATCATTAACTCAACTCACCTACCTACAAATATGTTTTTCTACGTTTTTGGAATTTTACATGTTTTAGGTATTTCATTTTACATATTTCAGCGTTTTTATTTTACATGAAACTTTTTAACTAATGTTAAGCCCTAGCCTACCTACGATTGTTCAACTCATCTCGATCCCTAACTTTCCGACGAATTAAATTAAGTCAGGTAAAGAAAATAGAAAGTTGAAGAAAAACATAACAACGACACCGAATGAATGGATGTTGTGTATGTGTGTGTTTTATTGATGTGTGCGTGTAAATGTGCGGGCGTGTACTCTCCAAAAACTTCTTCACTCACTACGGACAAACCTCCATTGCACCGACCATCATCTGACATGCATCGATGGAATGAATTTGACCGGATACTGAAAAACACTAAATTGAAAAAAAAAATTCTTTAATGTAAAAAACAAGCCATTGGAAAAAAAGGCAACTTATCTTATTGAGATGACAAATTCGAGTACTTTCAATGGTACGATGGGACAAGAACAATGGGACAGGAACAAATTTTCTTTAAATATTATCTTCAAATTGTCATCGGAACGATCATCATGAGACCACCATCTGAAACATGCTAACGCCCACCACAGCCAACCTCTCATCATTCTGTAAAAAGATATTTTTATTAGCTTAGTAGTAAATCAAGGAACAAAGGAACGAACGAATAAATGATGAACTGAATGATTAAATAATTAGTTAAAAAAATGAATGAATGAATGAATAGAACGAATAAACGTTAATTAATGGAAGAATAATTTGAAAGATTGAGGGAAAAAATGAATGAATGAGAAAAATAAAAAAAACGAAACTAAACCTTACTTCAAAAATCGTCGTTACTTCAATCCATTGCACCGACCGCACCGACCACCACATTCAGATCGGCACACAAGATTTCATCCGAACTTCTGAGTGTCAGTCGGACAGCCAACGCGCTGATTCTTCCTACACCACATCATCATAAGTAAATCATCATGAGATCACCATCTGAAACGTGCTGACTCCCACCACTGCCCACCTCTCATCATTCTGTAGACAATTTTTTTATTAGCGTAGTAGTAAATGAATGTTAGAATCTTAGAAGCAAAAAATTATAAAATGGAAATAATGGCAAATAAATAATAACTGAAAATAATAAAGAGATTAAAATGTAAAAAAAAAACTTACCGTCGTCCATTCGACAAAGGCAGAATGTTGAATGCTTTCCGGTTCCTACGTTGTCCTCCAAAACTGGTGCCAGTCCTCCTCGAGATTGTTGCTGAAACACAGCCCGTGGAATGGAGAAAGAGAAAATTCTCATCAGAAAGCTTAGCGGTGCCTGCATCTCAAATTGCTTAATAAAAATAATCATATCTACCTATTCAATTACCTTAACTAATCTATATTAAATTGTTAATGGTACGATAGTCGAAAGTCCCCCTTCATTCTCTCTCCTTGCACAGAGGTTCACCGATAGCCAGGGCACCGGATAGTAAACCATTGCCGTGCGGATAGTAGACTATTGCCGTGCGGATAGTAAACCATTTGCCGTCCGGAAGCTGTGCGGGTAGTAGGCTATGGCCATGCCGCATAGTAAATCATTACCGTGCAAATAGTAAACCATTGCCGTCCGGATAGTAAACCATTGCCGGTTCACCACTGGCCACCAAGGTTTACCTCTGACAACGGACTTTGAAATTCAGAGTCTATCGGCTATCGTACCCTCAACTTACCTATTCATTACAATTAAGCCCTAGCTTACCTAAAATTACAAAACTCAAGAGCCAAATTCATTGGCCTTTCGGCACCCACCCCACCACCTACGTAATGCCTTGGGCTCCAACTTAATAATAATAATATAAAACTTAAACCCTAAATCTATTAATGAGTATGTGTTACAACGAAGCCTTAACTTACCTATTCATTACATTATGGCCTTAACTTATCTAAAATTACAAAACTCAAGAGCCCAATTCATTGGTCTTTCGGCACCCACCCCACCACCTACGTAATGCCTTGGGTTCCGACATAATAATAATGTAAAACTTATAATTAACCTACCTATCGATACACATACAGCGTTTTAATTTACATTACAAGATTGTTCCTAGAATTACATTATTGCCCTTAACTACCTATGAAATTAAATTACTCTCAACCTTAGTAATAATAAATTAGAATGTGTAATGAAAATAAAATTACGCTCAGATACTAATATATGTGTTTATGTATGTGTTTGTGTGTAATACGCTAATGCGTGTAATGTAGATGCAAGAAAAAATAGAAGCAATAAACTTACGCGCCTACCTATTCAACTACATTAGTGTTGGATGCTTCCTATCTATCCTACCTACAATTAAAATTATGCCTATCTAACCTACCTATATAGCTACTTAATGTAATTGTGCGTGTGTGTGTGCGTGTAAGCATTCTTACTTATTTTTAAATTACAGAGAAAAAAGAATAAAACGTATCCCAGCCAGGCGTGTATTTTTTGCCTCTGAATGAATGAACGTAGACTGACATCTTCCATGATGAACTCCTCTGGAAGCTTCAGCCTGAATGAAATGAAAAAATCTTATTTATTTAATTAATTTAAATGAAAATAGAGAAACGAGCCGCGGTGAAACCCGCCAGCCGGAAAAGCCAGCCAATTGGCAAAAAGAGAAACCGCAAAGAAACCGTAAAACGAAACCCAGCCAGGCGTGCATTCTTTGACACTAAATGAAGGAACGTAGCTTGACATCACAACCATTCTGATCTTCCACGATGAACTCCTCTGGAAGCTTCAACCTGAATGAATGAACCTGAAAGAACCTAAATGAATGGACAAATCTTATTTATTTAATTAATTTAAATGAAAATAGAGAAACGCAAAGAAGCCGACCGGTCGGCAAAGAAAAGAACCTCAAAGAAACATCCAATTCCAAGCCGAGCCAAGCCAAGCTGAGCCAATATGCGTAGATTTATAAGCGCTTTCATATTAAAATTTTGCTCGCTTTATATACGAACATCCCAATATAACAAATTCTCCATCCTATTTTAAAAATATTCTTTGATGCTTTTTAATCAGTCAGGTCACAAAAATCATTATCGATATAGCGATGAAATTAAATTGAAATTTTTTTTTAAATTGTTGATAAAAGTAACTAGTAGAAATCGTCAAATATCTCAAGATGTTTCTGTAGTTGTTAACATTCGATTTCACCCAAAAACGGTATGCCGGTCCTTTGACATTGAAATAAACCTAAAAGACAACAATTGAACTTTAAAAGCGCTTTTTTTAATTTCAGAAAAATATGATATGAAAAATTATTGCCATACACATATCCAATATTTGCATTGTATTGTAAACCTCTTACAAAACTGCACAAATAATATAACGTCTTATCTTAAAACATCATCATATCATTGTTTCGCAATGATAATGACAAAAAAGTTGAAAAAAGTGGCTGAAAATTTTGTTGAAGTAAACGAACAAAGTCAAAAACTTTGTTTAGATAGAAATATATGTACAAACGTCAACAAAAAATTATAAAAAAGTTAAAAAAAACTCATCAAAAAGCGGTAAAATAGAAAAATAATTAACCAAAAAATAGCAAAATGATTAAAAAAGTCACCAAAAATAGGCAAAAAGACACCAACAAAACGCGCGTATGATAGCAGATATAAAAACCAAAACAAATACGACACAGATGAACAAAACAGTAAAAATGAGAAAATAATAAATCATTTCAAAGATTCACGTATACACACCATATTTCAGTCAAACCGTTTACATATTCCATTACAATCTAAATCCCACAAAGTCATTGTCTATGCATATAAATAATCCCCCAATGATGACTCTTCCGATGGACCGCACAATCTAATAAGGGATTCTATCTTATGAAATCATTCAGTCCACGTTTTGGTCAATCAATCAAATTATCAATCCATTGAATGGCCTACTAGTCAATTAATCAGTTGTTTAACCAATTATTTCAAAATCTATTAGCTAATTTATCGATAATTGAATTAAATTATTCGATCAATCTAATTAACGGTCAATTGACAAATCAAGCATTCATTTAGGTTCACAGTGTTTACGCTATTCCTTTATTATGATCTATATAAAATAACTTTGTATAACACTGATACTGGTTATTAAAAATTCGTAACATAGCGAAAATTATTGATTTGAATATTTGTATATTCTGAAAATAACAATGTTGTTTATTTATGGAGCAACAAAACACGTTTCAGAACTCGTTGCCACAATTGTTGAATTTTGAAATTTTTTAAAATGATCGATTGTTATGCGTTTGATGAATACATCGTTTCATTTGTCAATGGAATACGTGTCGTTGTTGGAGGCAGCAGGGCATTTCACCAACCTCCAAGATGGATGGCCTAGTTCGTAAGAATGCCCTTTTAATAAACTACAACACAGGGATTTGTTTCAAATTGCATGTATGTGTGTGTGTGTGTATGTGTGCGTGTGTGTGTATATGTGTGCGTGTGTGGAATGAATTAGGAAACTCTCATATAATCGCGCGTATTCACCATAAGCGTTTGTTCCATGTTTTTAAATTATTTTGCGGTTTAACATAAAAAAGCATCAGTCACATAGTAAATGGAAAGAAGACATTCTTATTCCAACACCATGAGCTTCAACTTTTGAGAAACTTATAAACACAGCAGGCTTAATATTTTATTCAAAACAAAAATAAATAAATTTGTACGTTCATTAAGATCTTTAACATATAAACAACACCAATAAACAACATCAACACAAAACAACATCAACAAACAACATCAACATACAACATCAACACACAACAACAACAAACAACATCAACACAAAATAACTTGTCCTTTGATGCAACCAGACAAAAGGATCAATAACTTTGACTAACCATCAACAATGATTATGTTCAGACTTAACTTTAAACTTTCAATTTTCAAAATGAAAATTCAAAATTTTACAAAAATTTCTGAAAAATTATTTTACAAAAAACATTTCTGAAATTTCTGAAAAATCATTTTACAAAAAACATTTTTCACTTAATATATCCAATAAAAAAAACACAAAATTGGTAGCAGCTGCAAAAAACGATAAAAAAAACAATAACAAACTCGATAACTCAACAAAATTTGTCTACGGTACAAGCAATATATCAACATCTTCTAGAAAAACATTTGCCAAAAAATTTCCAGCAACTGATACACGGCCACATAAAGAACTTTTTATATACAAATGTCTAGTAAAAACCCAACTTACAAAAAACAGCAACAACAACAGCAACAACAACAAGTAACAATAACGTCGAAAAACAAAAACATTTTAGTAATGCGTAGAGTAACGGGGCGAAAATTGTTACCGATTCAATGATGGTATGGATGAAAGAAGGCATATGCATAAGGCACTGGCACAGCAAAGATAGATAAGAAAATAAAAAATAATAAAAAAATCATCAAACTTTTTAAATAAAAATATGCGTTATCTACATTTAAACTTTCACCCTATATAACACCAAGTGGTATATATCCTTACTTTAATTGTTAATCAAACATCAAAAGTACACTCTATCCAATATCACTTCCTTCTTCCAGTACTCCATTTACTATAATTTTAGCTCTGTCTTTCTGTCTCTCATTCTTTTTTTCTCTATTTGTTTCTCTCTGTCACTTCACTTCTTTCAATCACTTTCTTAATTTCTCTCTGTCTCGCTCTTTCTCTTTCAATTTTTCTTCTCGACATATTTCTTTTATCTTCTTCTCTCTTTCCTTTTTTTTCTTTAATTTTTCCCATTCTATCTTTTATTATATTTTTTTATCTCTCTAACACACTTTTTCTCTCTTCTCTCCCTCTCTCTTTCTCTTGCTTATATCTTTCTATGTCATTATGACATTTACTTTTTTGCAAGCACGTCCCGATAGTCTGGGGTTTGCAAGATGGAAACGTTCTTCCGAAAAAAATGCAAAAAAAAAGGTTTAATGGTAAAAACTACTTTAAATGATGAATGATGATTTCGTTCGCCCAAAAATCTGACCAAATGACGTGTAAAAAATAAATGATAGCCTTTTTATTTTTTAAAGTCAACATATAGAAAAAATATCATTATTGTTTCATTATTATTTTATTAACTTACTCCCAATTTTATTATTAATTAATTAATTAATTAAACAATTAGCATTGCAACTTTACAACTTCACAATTAATTAACATTGCAACTTTACAGTATAAACGACATAAAACTAAGTACACAAGAAAAAAAGTTTAATTCCACTCTTTACTATATTACTACTGCTGCTACTTTGTCCTACTAATTTTTACACAAGTACAACCAGCATTACATAAGTTTTCCCTTTCCAACTACTACTATAATATTATAATTATTAATTATGTTACTTTGCATCTAGTTTTACTGTTAGTATTGTTAGCATACTTAGTATTGATTTACAGATCATACCATTAGTATTGGGCTACTTACTAGCATTAGTAATATTTTATCCTTACTATAAGTATTTTATTAGTAGTATTTTATGACGTAACTGCTGCTACTATTTCTACAAGCTGATCGTTTGCAGCGTAATTACGCGATAAAACACGGAGAAAAAAAATGACTACATGGGGATTCCTGGGTTGCTGGCGCCAATTAAATCCTCAATATAAAACGAATCACATTTTTATAAGCTCCCCTTATGTCTGTTTGAGCATGTCTCTCTGCATGTGTGGGTAGAATGATGTGCAAATGTAAGAAAAACCAGCGCGTGTGTGCGTGCGTGTGTGAGAAAAGATGTAGTAATGAAGCAAAACGCGTGTGTGCGTGCGTGCGTGTGTGCGTAAAATAATGTAGGGGTTAAATAGGGGGTAAAGATGGTGAGCGTGATGCATGAGACCTGTCAACCATCATTTGTCAACCCAATTTCAAAATTATGGCAAATAAAATCTATCTTACGCGTCTGCTCGTAGAATGTATTCAGGATCCCATACCTTGGTCCAGGGAACTCTGTAAATATCCTTAATTGGTGGGTCGATACGTGACGAGAATTCGGTGGTCTTTGCACTCACGTACACACACACACACACACACACCACACACGCACACATACACACACATACATACAAACGTACAATACTCCTCTAATAGGCCCACACACACACCACACACGCACACATACACACACATACATACAAACGTACAATACTCCTCTAATAGGCCCACACACATACATGCATGCATATTCATACATACGTACGTGAACGTATGTATGAATGTACACACACACACACACACACACACACACACACACACACACACACACACACACACACAAATCCTTTGCCCAATGAACGACGAGCGGTATATTATGTAGATATTAATCGACCAACAACGACTAAAAATGATCATGTAGAATACTATAGTTTGAATGAACTTTTTACGGAACGATTTAACAGAACAAGTTTCTCAATTTTTTATAACAAATTTGTCCATTCTTTGGGAAAACCACGAAACCACCCTTAAATGGATGAGCCCTATCTCCCCACCCTATTCAAAATGTTTCTTCATCATATGTACCGTAGTCATGTCTCAGAAATTTGTGACCGTTTTAAGTTTTCGGAGATAGAATCAACGGCAAATCCACCACCAAGTGCGGATCTTAACCTAAAAATGAGTATCAAATATTTTTTTATTGTTGTAGGTACGAGCATTAAGAAGTTTTTCTATGAACTAAAAATCCCAACATACATACGAATCTCTAATGCAATTTGACACGATTTGTCGCATTCAGTTAAAAGAAATAGAACTGTGTATGCATGACTGTGTTTGTTTATGTATGTATGTATGTATGTATGTATGTATGTATGTATGTATGTATGTATGTATATATGTATATATGTATATATGTATGTATATATGTATGTATATATGTATGTATGTATATAAGTATGTATGTATGTATGTATGTATGTATGTATGTATGTATGTATGTATGTATGTATGTATGTATGTATGTATGTATGTATGTATATATGTAGGGCGAATTTAAGCTCAGAGAGCTTTTGGTCAAAAAACTTTATTTGATAATCGCCCTCGACCAAGGGTGTGCCTAAAAAACTCAGTTCTGATGCACCAACTCTGGGTATTCCAGCCAGCGCATGTGGCACCTGAAATAACCTTTGGCAGTGAAGTTCGCATTTTTTAATGTTTAACTCTAAACCAATTGCAGCGGAGTTATGCTTCAAATATTCGTAGCTATCGGCCAGAGTTGGGCCGTCCGAAGCAATGCTGATATCATCCAGATAAGCGCAAACGAAAGTGGACGAAGCTTTCTCTAAGAGTGGATGAAGAGTTATTGCGAACAGCAAAGGACCAAGGGGATCACCCTGCTGTACCCCCTCGGCCGATTCTACAACCCAAGAGTGGTAGCCAAGGGAAGAGATTCCGCCATAGGCAGAATGGCAAAAATTATAGATATTGGGGCAAAAAAGTTTGACAGCCTCTAACATCGAGTCTCTTCTCAAGGCATTGAAGACATTTTTAAAGTCCAGTTTCAAAAACCCCCATTGATCGGGGAGGTCGGTGACCAATCCTCAAACCGCATGAACAGCGGCCTCAGCGCCACCCTTAATCCCGACACCCAACTGAGTTGGGTAGAATTTGGTCTTGAGTTCGATCACGACCAGGGCCAAGGCGCATTTGCCGGCCAACCTCCTCCAAACGTTCCCGACCGCAATCGGTCTGACCCCTCCGTCTTTCTTATTTAAAGCTATTAGCCGGCCTCCAAAAAAGAACCGGCGGACGGAGAGTGGGCAAGCTCCAGATAGGATCAAATTAATGAATTGGGTTAAGGAGTTCAGTGTGTCGTCGATTGGCAAGGGGCCTGAAAAAACATCCTTAAGGTGCTGAGGTCGTAGGCCATCCAGGCCTCCAGAAAAACCGTTTTTGAACGATTTAACGGCCCTCAGCACCTCGGCGGGAGAAACGCAACCAGCTGTTGGTGTCAATGCGGGAAAGACCCGCCTGTCTACCGGAATTTTTGAGTGGATGGAACATAATTTATCGAAGGTGGCCGGCGAGCTCTCCGCCAGGCCCTCCGGCGAACAGACAAGTCTGACAGCTGAGGACAGGTTTCCCTGTTCAATACAAGATGACACAGCGTTGATCCACCGATCGGGGTTGTGCTTTTGTGATTTGGCATTATTGAACCCATCAAAGCACAGTACCAGGGTTT
Organism: Helobdella robusta; assembly: GCF_000326865.2. Classification (NCBI taxonomy): domain Eukaryota; kingdom Metazoa; phylum Annelida; class Clitellata; order Rhynchobdellida; family Glossiphoniidae; genus Helobdella; species Helobdella robusta. Next base: position 2,508,296 of record NW_008705459.1, on the reverse strand, counting down.
CAAGACCAATAGTTGAATATTCGCTTAGACGCTTGTTGACCAGATTGCCCTGGTTGACCCGGCGACCCCCTCTGGAAGTCTTCTGTAAGACGACGACAAAACAGTGGAGTCTAACCCAGTGAGCCGGTCACCAGGGTCATTACAAACAGCCGTCAGCAAGGCGTTTAGATCATGTGCGAACTTCTCCCTGCATGGCTTAGGGATATGGTCGTACACCGGTACACATTTCAGCACGGCCGTCAGCTTGTCAAAAACACCAGAGTAATCCAGGTCGAGAGGATCACCGGAGACCGATGCGGCCGTCGACCGTGTGGGTAACCCGGGCTTGGGGTCGGGTGCGGCACCGAGAGGCGAAGCAGCCCTCGCGCCCGATGGATCAACTTTTTTCCGGGACCCCGAGCATTCCTGTCCTTTCACTTTACCTCCTTGCCGACATAACTTTCCGTCTGGAGTGCTTCTATAGTGGTTAAAGCAGACGGGGCACTGTTGTAACTTTGGAGCCATATGTGATTAAAAACAACCAAGAAACGAAGGAAAGGAAACAAACCAAGTGGGGTGGATGGATGAATGAATGTATGAACCAGCGAATGACCAAATGAATGGGCCGGCGAACAAACGAATGAATGAGTGAATGATGGGGGAATGAATGAGCTAATTACTGAACGGACGAGTGAGGGAAAAAAAGAATGAGTGAGTGAATAAATGAATGAATGAATGAATGAATAAACAACCGAACGAATGGATGAATGAACGAATACACGAATGAGTGACGGAATGAATGAACGAGCGAACGGATGAATGACTGAATTATTTTTAAATATTTAACCAGTGGAAAATATATATAACTTTTTCAACTTTTATTTATTTTTTTTTCTTTTTTTTTTTTTTATTGATGAATGAATGAGTGAGTGAACAAATGAGTGAATACAAAAACCTAGGTAACCTGGGAGGAGACAACTATTGCAGCAAACTTATAGTTTTTTTTTACACAGATTTTAAAAATTGGTTTAGGAAATTTCTTTTTTTTAAATAAATTTTAATTTTAAATTTTAATTTCAAAAGTAAATTAAAAATAAATGTCGATAGAAGGTAAATAAGTTAAAATGTAGTGAACTTTCCGATAATAATAAAAACAGCTCACACCTGGCGCAGGCCGGTGACCTGTAGCAGCTATGAGCTGTGAATAAATTATAATATTGATATAAAAACAAAAAACGAGAAAATTGGCCGAGGCAGGGCAGAAAAACGATAAAAAATGACGGAAAAACAAACCCGGGACAAAATTACAGCCGATGACCCCAAAAATCATATGTAAAAACGATTTAAAATCTATGAATTTAACAAAAATAACCAGGAAATTAAAACAATCCAGCCGGCTTTGAATGTGAACAAACGATGTATGTATATATGTTTGTTTGTTTGTTTGTATGTATGAATGTATGTATGTATGAATGTTAAAACCAAAACATGATGAATGACATTAAACAGTCAAACATCAAGTAACAAGTGAATTAACACGTTGATTTGTCGTTAACTGCACATGTAGGCATTCAATTGGATACTTTCCAACACAACACAGACACGCAGGAATCGCTGCAACCAACACGAAATGTGGTGGTTAATTGCGAAGAACAGTTTCCTGCTGTCACCTGATTTGAAGCTGATTAATTTGCATATTGCCTTAAAAAATTTAAGGGTGTTGGGGTTCATCGGGCCAAAAACCTTGATAAATATTTGCAAAAATTTCATATTTTTTCATTTGTGTGTATGTATGTGTTTTGTTTTTTTGTGTGTGTATGTTTATTCGGTACTACATATCAATTCGTTGTTGACTCTATTGTGACTTAGAAAGCATGTCACAGATTGATAGGATACGCTATGATTAATCCTTCTAAATGTAAAGATAACTTTTTTTTATTTTGACGTATTTGATGTTTCTCATAAATTTTATTCTTTCTTGAGCGTTCTTTATTCCCGATGACCGTGAAAACAAAATTACGAGGTAACCTGATTGCGAGAAATCTATGCATTTTTACCCACACACCCACACACGCACACAAACTTACACATATACACACACAAACAAACACGTACACACACACACACACATGTATGTTCTACTGGTGCATATTGTGTGTTAGGTACGTACCTACTACTTACCTACCCGTTCTACTGACATACTCAAAAGAAAAAAAATGTGTACACCCTGAAATTTTGAAACTTTAGATTAATTACGTAGCGTACTTAAGTGACGTTCTTAAAATTGTTGTCATACAATAATGTATAATAATAATAATAGTAATAATAATAATAATATTGCTAATAAATAAAAAATAATTCTAATAATTTGACATTCATGGCGGAGATTGGAGTAGAAATCAATGACATGCAAACGTTTTTACTAGCCGTTTTGCTGGGGCTGAATTATTAATATGCAAACTTTCTGATGAATGGATGGATGGATGAACGAACGAACGAACAAACGAATAAATGAATGAATAAATAAACAAATAAATAAAAAAGTATAGCAGTGAATGAGTAATTTAGTTGATAAATTGAAAAAAAATTAGCAAAAATTAACGAAAAATTAAATCAGCGAAGGATATTAATTGAATAAACAAACGATGAATGAATGAATTAGCAAATAAATGAGTGAGATAGTGAGTGAATGAATGAGTGAATGAATGAATTGATTAATGAATGTATGAATGATTGAACGAATGAATGATTGAACGAATGAACAAATGCATGAATGAATATATGTATGACTGACATAATGAACTGGCGTATATACGAAAATATTAATGGATGAAAAATATTTACGACCAACTCTTCTATTATTTTCGTGACCTACCTCTGTAATAATTTCTTGCCGAAACGACTGACGATACATTATTTCAAATACTTTATGTAAAAAATACCGCCACAAATACATAATTACCAGCTAATAAAAAACACACACATATACAAAGTTAACAAAATGATAAACATACAAACTAACATAGAAAAGAGTAGGTAAGGATGTCACAATAATACTACACAATACACGCAGTAGTAATACGCATACATAAAATTACGCATACATCAAAATATGCATACATACAAACACTCGTACGTACATAAAAATAGAAAAACCCCATGCGTACAAATACGAACCCAACACACATTCTTACAAACAAACTTGTAAACACTATTGTACAAAGAGAATATTCACGTTTGTTAATAATAATAATTCGATGCACGAGACGAAAACGGTGGTGAAGGCTTTTGAAACATCATTCACACGAGTCAGTGAATTTGCAATATGCTCTGGGACCGAACAAACTATTGTAAGCGTTTACTGAAAGTAACTCATTTTGATGAGCAAATGAAAAATGAAGCATACACTTGTACAGTACAAAATTTGTACCGTACATTTGTATACTTCTGTGTGAAAAGAATAGAACTACATGATGAATATAATGCAATGAGCTCATAGATACCTAGGCAGGTTAGAACAAACATTGATACATATATACACGTTCATGTATCAACAAATATTTTTTGACATTTTCTAGCATTAAATACTTTGAATGAACTAACTTTTTGTTAAAACCGCTGTAATAATGAAGCTAGTTTTTGGTAACAAAAAAGATATTTTAGGAAATGCGAGAATATGTTATAAGATGTATAATAGTAATGTATATAGTTAATATAT